>NW_027511351.1:4162500-4322500 GCF_048772815.1 Callospermophilus lateralis
CCATAGGTGTATGACTAACCAGAGTGTCCTCTGACTGGTGGCCATACTCTGTTCTTCCGAAATGACCTGTCCTCTCTCAGATCTGTTTTCCTTGGCCAACTCTGTAAAGTTGTAAGGAAAAAGTGGAGAGCCACTACCTGCTTTCTCAGGAAAGCTCCCTATTCAGAGCTCTCCAGGCATTTGGTAATCCTCACTTCAGTAGGTACCAAGAATGACTGACTCTATCTTTGGTAAATCCAAACAAGTGAGCCCACTGGGACTGGGACTGGGACTGCCTCTGGGTGCCTGGCTCCTTGGATACAAAGTTCAGAGAGTTCCATCACCAAGGAAATGAGGTATGTCACATTCTTTGGAACTGAATGAGGTCACTGCCTTGGCAAAGGTATATCTTATGATGTGCAAAAACTGAAGAAATAATAATGTACCAGTGTCGAATACAAATGAATGACAAATTACATATCATGTCCCATAGGAGTCTACTTGCATTGATGTTAGACTGGGTCAGTTACTGTAGAATAATTAGGATTTGTATACACCATTCACTGAAGTTAGTTTTCAGTACTAGGAAACAAATATGTATTTCAGGTGGATGAATATTTCTGATTATAATCTTGTGAAAAGTTGATTATAAATCCACATACATGAACATGAATGAATTTAGAGAGTGTATATTAGACACATATATTTCATATTTTGAAAAATTTGGAGAGTATATCTATATCTATATCTATATCTATATCTATATATACACACACACACACACACACACACACACAACACTCACAGACATTAAAAAGTACCAATATAAATGCCAATCGAATTCATCAGTAAATATATATCATCCACAAATGCAAAAATATTTATTTTACTGAACATGAGTTAATGTATAATGTTGTTCTACTAGGACGCTCTCCTATAGGTTGAATTTTCATTTCCAACAGCATTTAGGAGGAGTGAACTCTTCTCACAATTTGTATCTGCCAAGACAGCCACCTCACAAAAATGTACGTGTGATACCTGGTAGGATTCTATATATGCATATAAATATACATGTGTGAATAGGCTACAGAAAAGGGAAACAAGAATTCACATATTTGTTAAGTTTAAAAACACATGGAGAATATTTCAATTAAAATTTGACTAGATTTATAACTCCTCCCTTATATAATGCAAATGTCAAGTCCAACAATACAACATGTCTCCTCTGAAGTGCTTGTATTTCTATTGTGTTGGGTTAATTTTCTCCATTATATTAGGATGAATAGTCTGAGTCTACTAGGTATGGGTTAGTGTCAGGGATTCAGTATTTCGAATGGAAAATTGGAAAATGAATCCAATGTGTATGTAAATATATGCTGCACAAATATCCTCCTGCTCTCATCCAGAACAATGTCTTGTCATTACCTTCACCCCAAGTAAGACACAATTAGAGGAGAAGAGTTACAAAATCAGTGAATACATATCTGGAATGGAAAATGCTCAGGAGTTCACAACCTTGGATGTGGTAGAGCAGTTTCCAAAACTAAGGGACAGGGTAAACACTCCACAAACATGGAGCTCTGCTGGCCTAAAAATTTTTTGAGAAACTGCCACTGAGTTTTGCACTTGAAATATATGTTGTTTTCAGGAGATTTGGCTTCCTTTGTAGTGAGACCATCAAAGCTGGGTCTGAATCTATGTGACCTGGAGGACATGGTTTCTTATTTCCAATGAACTAGATGAAGCAGTGCTGAATCCTCTCTTTGTAGGTAAACTGAGGCCACTGGTGACTAAGTGTCTCACCGTGTGGACTGTGAAGCCATTTGGTCCTCTTCCACTTTTTGTGGTGTTTTTGCTGCTGCACTGTGAGTTTGGTATTTGTTTCACGAAATACTAGGAGCTAAACTGGGACACAGTGCTGGAGGGAGTTCTGTCACGTGTGGTGGGTCAGGGTCTGCAAGAGAATGCACCAACTAGGCTCCTATCTCTCACAGCTTGCCCCATTGCCCCCTTGTCCATATCAACCTGATTCTTAATTTTCCTCTGAAAACTCTCCATGTAACAAGATGCCTTTACATACAAGGGTCTGCTGGCTGCACCATGTCAGTTACAAGCCATTTGGAATCCAATGGTAGATCCACATGGCCCTACCACGGATGTTTTATCAAACACCTCCCCACCACTGCTCTAGACCCACTACTCAGCAGGCTCCAACTTACTGGCATTTCTGTTCTACACCATTTTCATGAAACTCAGTAAGTCAAGGCACTGTCTGGTATAATCATGATCAGCAACAGGACATGCAGTGTTTCTCCAGTGCCACCTGGTCATAGGAATTTCAAAAATTTCATGGTATTTATCTAGCCATTTTTCAAGCATGAAGTTGGAGGCACTGTGGATTTCAGTTCATTCAGCAAACATTAAATGGTGAGGAAGCTCATTTCAATGAAATCTCTGGAGAACTCTCACAGGCACGGCTTCCCAAAGAGTGGACAAACGGTCACATTAGGCCAGGCCCATTGAGGTCTACAATGTGAGGTCCATGTGTGTTTTGACTCTCAACTATGGCTGCCATTTCTTTAAGAATAAAATCATGTGATATCCTTGCTGAGATTCCCAGGCCTCTGTGGAAATCCACCCGGGGCCTAGGTCTCAGTTTCCAAGAGCGACTTTCATGCGTGGCCCCTTAAAATCCCAACAAAATTCATGGCAATGCTTCTCTGAGTTCACTTGCAAAATCCAGTCTCTAAGGGGAATCACACCAGAGTTCAACCCCACGTGTACCCAGTCATTTTTTCCAATGCCACACAAATGACCAAAATCAAAACCAAAACACTCCCACATGGCCCTCATCTTATTCCATATAGTCAATCATCTTAACCTCTGGCTGGAGGTTTCCATGAGGGGCGCAGCCCAAGACAGTGTCCAAAATCAGCTCCTTTGCCCCTCATTTGCCTAAAGTCAGGGTAGCCTGGACACCGTTTCTGTGAACCAGGAGTGAACAAATAAGCCTGCCTTTAATACTTCTTTGTTTCTCCAATTTCAGGCCTACTGATTTTAGGTATCAATTCTTTAGGTGATTTAGAGTCATGTGAAAACACAAGCACCTCTGCAGGGCTTTGAAGAACTCATTTGACCCAAAGAATCCCTATTCTCATTTGATGGAGTGCAGGAACCTAACAGAGGAAGGCAAGAGACTTCATCCACAATGAATGATATTTTTTGCCATTTTGGTTTTGGAAGCTCACATGGGATCATTCTTAAGATCTATCAGGTGCTGAGAATCTAAGTCACAGCCACACACAGGTGCAAAGGCTGATAAAGACACATCTCTTTTCAAAGCAATTAAGCAAAGAGCCACAGGTGAGGCCCATTCATTTCCATTTGAAAACTGTTTTCTTCAGGCTTCACAAAGGGGTGGCATGAGGCAAAGACCTTCCTGACATTCAGTGCAACACAACAATAAGTAAGCAAAAGGCCCAAAGCAGGGTTACTGCACTGAGATTTTTCTGGTCACACTGATATCTGAGTTTTCTGAGATGCTCGCCATTCTCTTCAGCTACCCAGTACATGGCCCTGTCACAGAGCTTGGCAGTGGTACATATTTTGGACACAAATCCATGAGCCTATTCTGGAGAGTGGCCAGAATTCAGGAAGAAAACAACAACTTAGAAAGATAGCAGGTGTTGCACATCGATAAGACAAGCTGCAGTCCATTCATATATTGGGCAGGATGAATTATGGGAAGATTTATACTAGACAGGACACATCTATTAATGCATTCTCTTTTGTAATGTCTACAACAACAGACACAGTGGGATACACAGAAACAGAAACACTCGCCGTGTCAAATGACTTACTAGAAACTGTCCACTCCAAACCAAACAAACCGCCTATCCTATCTATTCTCAGAACATGAGACAAAACATCAAACCCACACCCACTCCCACAAAGGCACCTCCTTGCCCCAAGTAGGTCTGTGACTATCCGGAGTGTCCTCTGACTGGTGGGCCATACTATGTTCCCCCGAAATGGCCTGTCTTCTCTCAGACATTCTTTCCTTGACCAACTCTGTGAAGATGTCAGGAAAATGTGGTTAGCCACTACCTGTTTTCTCAGGAAAGGTCCATCTTCAGAGCTCTCCTGGCATTTGGCCATCCTCACATCATTAGGTACCAAGAAAACTGACTCTGTCCTTGGTAAATCCAAACGAGTGAGCCCACTGGGACTGGGACTGGGACTGCCTCTGGGTGCCTGGCTTCTTGGATACCAAGTTCAGAGAGTTCCATCACCAAGGAAATGAGGTATGTCACATTCTTTGGAACTGAATGAGGTCACTGCCTTGGCAACCACTTTGTCCTAACAGTTGCTTCCAAGGGTAACATAAGATGGAGGTTGCCCCTACTTCCTGTGACACTTTCATAAGGTAGAATGTATATCAACCATTGGCACCCGGGAACAGCTCTCCACTCAGCCCTGGTTAGGTCCATCTTCTCTACAATAAGAACAGAGAGATTCAGATTCAGACACATCCCTTCATCCTGACCAGGTTGTTTGCCATGGAAGATGACTTTTGCTCTCTCAGGTGCTTCATACCTGCCTACAACTTCTCCAGGTATCATTTGTGCATGGACATTTGAGGTTCTCATCAGGTGGAAGGTCCCCAACTTTCCTGTATTGTAAGAACCACTCTGACAGCTCTTTTGCCCATTTTGGTTTGTGATGCACACATGGGATTTTTCTTTAGACCCATCATGTGCTGTGAATCTAAGCCACAGCCTCACATAGGGCTGAGAGGCTGATTCAGAAACATCCATTTCCAAAGCAATTAAGCAAAGAGGCACAGGTAATGACCATTCTTTTCCATTTGAAAACTATTTTCTGCAGGCTTCACAAAGTGTGGCCTGAGGCAAAGACCTTCCTGACATTCAGGGCAACAGAATAGGTAAGCAAAAGGCCCAAAGCAGGGTTTCTCCACTGAGACTTTCTTGGGCATACTAATATCTGAGTTTTCTGAGATACTCGCCATTCCCTTCAGCTATCCAGTACATGGCCATGTCACAGAGATGGAGGTGGTACATATCTTGGACACAAAATCATGAGCGTATTCTGGAGAGTGTCCAGAATTCAGGAAGAAAACAGGAATTTAGAAAGATGGCAGGAGTTGCCCATCCATATGGCAACCTGCAGTCCATTCATTAATTGCACAGGATGAATGCTTTGAAGCTTTCTTGTAGACAGGACACATCCATTGATGCATTCTCTTTTCTAATGTCTACAATCACGGACACAGTATGATATATAGACACAGAAACACTCACCTTGTCAAAGGACTTACTAGACACAGTCCACTCCAAAACAAACAAACCAGCTTTCCTAACTATTCTCAGAACATGAGACAAAACCACAAACTCACACTCACACCCAAAAAGTCACCTCCTTTCCCCAAGTAGGTCTGTGACTATCCGGAGTGTCCTCTGACTTGTGGGCCATACTATGTTCCCCCAAAATGGCGTGTCCTGTCTCCAATCTGTTCTCTTTGGCCAACTCTGTGAAGTTGTCAGGAGCCCATGGTGAGAAACTACCTGCTTTCTCTGGAAAGGCCAGTCTTCATAGTTTCCAGGCATTTGGCTGTCCTCACATCAGTAGGTACAAAGAAAGAGTAACTCTGTCTTGTTAAATCCAAACAAGTTAGCCCACTGGGACATGGAGTGGGTTTGACTCTGTGTGCCTGGTTTCCTGGATCCCAAGATCACAGACTTTCATTACCAAAACTGTAAGGTGATGTCACTTTCTTCAAGATCTGAATGAAGTCACTGCCTTGGAAACCACTTTGTTTTAACAGTTGCTTACATGGTTCCCAAAAGATGGAGGCTGCCTCTACTTGCTGTGACTCATTCATATATTAGAATGGTATATCAACCATAGGCACCGGGGAACAGCTCTCCACACAGGCATGGTTTGGTCCATCTTCTCTACATTAGGAAGAGAGAGGCTAATTCAGACACATCCCATCAACCTGACCAGGTTGTTTGCCATGGAAGATGACTTTTGCTCTCTCATGTCCTTCATAGCTGCCTACATCTTCTCCAAGGATCATTTCAGCATGGACCTTTTAGGTTTTCAGCAGCTGGAAGATCGCCTATATTCCTGTATTGTAAGACCAACTCTGTCCCTGCTCTTCTGTAAAATTAGATTGAGGGAAAAGTGTATGGTTAGGGTTAATAACATGTTCAATTTGGGTTAGGAATCATTCTCTGGAATGAATATTTGTATTAGGAACCTGCGATATTTATAAGAATATATAGGTGAAATATAAGTATGAAAACAGAAATCTAGGTAAGTTTTGAAGCCCAGAAGTGCATTGGGCCCTTGATTGGGATACTTAGCATTGATTTATGTCCTGCACAGTTGTCTCAGTTAAATCAATATACTATGGCATAGGACCTTCTAATTTGGATGATTGAATGTGGAAGAGAACATCCAGTCAAAAAGGGATATTCGGTAGGATTAGGAAAATAGTCGGTGGGTTTAGATAAAAGAGTGAGTATAGGATTTGGACCAAAAGTTCTTTAGCAATAGGGTTTCAGGTAGAGAGTGAATGTAAAAGTCAGCACATGTGAAGAGTCAGTCACAATGATGAACTGGGTAAAATATGTAGGAAAGCAATATTTTGAAGACGTATAAATTAATTGGGGGTACAAATAGGTGTACCTTGTGCCTATGAATATAGAGATAATGCATGAATAGACCATACTGTGAATCAATAATATAACTGGTTCGAACTTTAAATAATGGATTGAATTGATATCTGAAAATATAGAGGAAACCTAATATTGATATACAATCATCCATTCCAAACAGTTATGCATCTAATGGTGATATTAGATTTATGGTTTATCATGAAAAGTGTGTGAGTTTTGCTTCAAAACTGATTATGAAATTAAAAAAAAATGTGTTTGCAGAGAAGTCTCATGAAAAGACCAGTCAAGAAACCGGGAGGAATACATGTGTTCTGAAGCAGGAAATGATTAAAAGTGAAAAAATACCTATAAAGTTGTGAACTTGTGGATGAAATATATATCCTATGATGTGCAAAAACTGCAGAAATATTAATGTAGCAGTGTGGAATATAAATGAACGTCAAAATACACATCATGTCCCATAGGAATCTACTTGCATTGATGTTAAACTGGGTCAGATACTGTAGAATTATTAGGATTTGTATGCACCATTCACAGAAGTGAGTTGTCAGTACAAGGAAACAAATATGTATTTCAGGTGGATGAATATTTCCAATAATAATCTTGAGAAAAGTTGATTATATTTCCTCATGCATGAACATGAATGAATGTATGAATGTAGAGAGTGTATATAAGACACATATATTTCATGTTTTGATAAATCAGGAGAGTATATATATATATATATATATATATATATATATATACCAAAAAAACACACAGAGAAACATAAAAAAGTAGCAATATATGCCAAATGAAATTTATAATGAAATATATAACATCTACTGATGCAAAAATATATACTTTACTGAACATGAAATTATGTATAATGTTGTTGTACTAGGAAGCTCACCCATAGGTTGAATTTTTAGTTCCAACAGCGTTTAAGAGGGGTAGTCTCTTCACACAATTTATATCTGCCGAGTCAGCAACCTCACAAAAATGTACGTGTGATACCAGGTAGGATTCTATATGTACATATAAAAATGCATGTGCTGTATAGGCTAGAGAGAAAGGGAGGCAGGGATTCACATATTTGTGAATTTTAAAAACACATGAAAAACTATTCCAAATAAAAATTCACTAGATTTATAACACCTACCATTTATTATGCAAAAGAAAAGTTCAAAAATACACCATGCCTCCTCTGACCTGCTTGTATTTCTGTTCTATTTGGGTTATTTTTCTCCATCATATTAGGATTAGTAGTCAGAGTCTAGTAGGGTATGTGTTAGTGTCAGGGATTCAGTATTTTGAATGGAAAATAGGAAAAAGAATCCAATGTATATCAAATATGTGCTACACAAAATATTTTCCCTCTCTCATCCAGAACAATGCCTTGACATTACCTTCACCCCAAGTAAGACACAATTAGTGGAGAAGAGTTATAAAATCTGTGAATATATAACTGGAATGGAAAATGCTCAGGAGTTCACAACCTTGGATGTGGTAGAGAAATTTCCATAAGTAAGTGACAGGTTAAAAACTCCACAAACATGGAGCTCTGCTGGCCTAAAGGACTTCTTGATAAACTGCCTCTGAGGTTGGGCACTTGAAATATATGTTGTTTTCAGGAGCTTTAGCTTCCTTTGTCGTGAGACCATCAAAGCTGGGTCTGATTCTATGTGACCTGGAGGACATGGTTTCTTATTTTCTAATGAACATGAGGCAGCAGTGGTGAATTCTCTCTTTTAAGTAAAATGTGACCAGTGCGTGCTAAGTCTCTCCCCATCTGGGCTGTGAAGCCATTTGGTCATCCTCCACTTTTTCATGGTTTTTCTTTCTCCTGCATTGGTAGTTTGGTATTTGCTTCACGAAATACAAGGAGTTCAAAAGGGACACAGTGCTGGATGGAGTTCTGCCACATGTGGTGGGTCAGGGTCTGCAGGAGAATGCACCAACCAGGCTTCTATCCCACATAGCTTTTTCCCTTGTCTATTGCAACCTGATTCTTAACATTGCCATGAAACCTCTCCATATAACAAGACGCCCTTACATATTAGTGTCTGCTGGCCTCACCATGTCTGTCACAAGCCATTTGGAAGCCAATGGCAAATCCATGTGGCCACATCAGAGATGTATTATGACACACATACACGCCACTGCTCTAGGCACACTACTCAGCAGGCACCAACTTACTGGCATGTCTGTTCTAGATCATTTTCATGAAACACAGTCAATCAAGGCACTGTCTAGTATACTCATGATAAACAAGAGGACATCCAAAGGTTCTCCAGAGACATGTTGTATAGTTGGACTTGACATTTCCATTATATAAGGTAGGAGTTATAAATCTAGTCAAATTTTAATTGAAATATTCTCATGTGTTTTTAAACTTAACAAATATGTGAATTCTTGTTTTCCTTTACTGTAGCCGATTCACACATGTATATTTATATGCATATATAGAATCCTACCAGGTATCACACGTACATTTTTGTGAGATGGCTGTCTTGGCAGATACAAATTGTGAGAAGAGTTCACTCCTCCTAAATGCTGTTGGAAATGAAAATTCAACCTATAGGAGAGAGTCCTAGTAGAACAACATTATACATTAACTCATGTTCAGTAAAATAAATATTTTTGCATTTGTGGATGATACATATTTACTGATGAATTTCGATTGGCATTTATATTGGTACTTTTTATGTCTGTGAGTGTTGTGTGTGTGTGTGTGTGTGTGTGTATATATATATAGATATAGATATAGATATAGATATACTCTGCAAATTTTTCAAAATATGAAATATATGTGTCTAATATACACACTCTAAATTCATTCATGTTCATGTATGTGGATTTATAATCAACTTTTCACAAGATGATAATCAGAAATATTCATCCACCTGAAATACATATTTGTTTCCTAGTACTGAAAACTAACTTCAGTGAATGGTGCATACAAATCCTAATTATTCTACAGTAACTGACCCAGTCTAACATCAATGCAAGTAGACTCCTATGGGACATGATATGTAATGTGTCATTCATTTGTATTCGACACTGGTACATTATTGTTTCTTCAGTTTTTGCACATCACAGGATATACATTTCATCCACAAGTTCACAAATTAATAAGCATTTGTTTCAACTTTAATCATCTTGCTTCAGAACACATGTATTGTCAGGGTTTCTTGACTGGTCTTTTCATGAGACTTCTTTCCAAACACATTATTTTGAATTTCCATAATCATTTTGAAGCAAAACTCACACACTCTTCATAATAAACCAAAACACTAATATTTCCATTAGATATATACCTGGTTGGAATGAATGATTGTATATCAATATAGGATTTCCTTTAATTTTTCAGATATCAGTTAATTCATTATTTAAAGTTCAAAAAAGTTATATTATTTATTCACAGTATGGTCTATTCATGCTTTTTCTCTATGTTCCTAGAAACAGGGTACACCTCTTTGTACCCCCGATTCTCATTTTACACCTTCAATATATTGCTCCCAGAAATGGTGAAAGAAATACTCATGTCACCTCATTATCACAGTAATATTCTGGACAAAAAATGGAAAGGTCACACTTATGATTGTACCAAAGCCTAAATGGAAAGTGAACATGGATTTCTAAAAACATCCATGTCCAGGTTGCCTAATGCTGTCAATTGTCAATCCTATTGGTGACTACATATTTGTTTTTTTCCTAATTTATATATTCAAACTCAACCCTGTTGAAAATGTCTAATTCTATCACTCACTTTATACTTTGCCTGATTTCGTAATGTTTCTATTGATATCTGCTTTTCTACATATTTTCCCCAGTTCAACATAGGGACTGACTCTTCATATGTGCTGACATTTACATTCACTCAACAACCGAAAGTCTATTGCTAAAGAACTTTTGGTCCAAATCCTATACTCACTCTTCTTCCTAAACCTACCGACTATCTTCCTAATCCTACTGAATATCCCTTTTTGACTGGATGTTCTCTTCTAAATTCAATCATCCAATGTACAAGGTCCTATGCCATTGTATATCGAATTATCTGAGGCATCTTTGCAGAACATCATTCAAAGCTAAGTATCCCAATCAAGGGCAAAACCCTTCTGGGCTTCAAATCATACCTAGATTTCTGTTTTCCTACTTATATTTCACCTCTATATTCCTGTAAATATTGCAGGTTCCCAATACCATTATTCATCACACAGAATCACTCGTAACCCAAATCAAACCTGTTTTTAACCCCAAGTATACACCGTTCCCTCAATCATTTTACAGAAGAGCAGGGACAGAGTGGTTCTTACAATACAGGAAAGTTGGGGACCTTCCACCTGATGAGAACCTCAAATGTCCATGCACAAATGATACCTGGAGAAGTTCTAGGCAGGTATCAAGCACCTGAGAGAGCAAAAGTCATCTTCCATGGCAAACAACCTGGTCAGGATGAAGGGATGTATCTGAATCTGAATCTCTCTCTTCTTATTGTACAGAAGATGGACCAAACCAGGACTGAGTGGAGAGCTGTTCCCGGGTGCCAATGGTTGATATACATTCTACCTTATGAAAGTGTCACAGGAAGTAGGGGCAACCTCCACCTTATGTAACCCTTGGAAGCAACTGTTAGGACAAAGTGGTTGCCAAGGCAGTGACCTCATTCAGTTCCAAAGAATGTGACATACCTCATTTCCTTGGTGATGGAACTCTCTGAACTTGGTATCCAAGAAGCCAGGCACCCAGAGGCAGTCCCAGTCCCAGTCCCAGTAGGCTCACTTGTTTGGATTTACGAAGGACAGAGTCAGTTTTCTTGGTACCTAATGATGTGAGGATGGCCAAATGCCAGGAGAGCTCTGAAGATGGACCGTTCCTGAGAAAACAGGTAGTGGCTAACCACTTTTTCCTGACATCTTCACAGAGTTGGTCAAGGAAACAAGATCTGAGAGAAGACAGGCCATTTCGGGGGAACATAGTATGGCCCACCAGTCAGAGGACACTCCGGATAGTCACAGACCTACTTGGGGAAAGGAGGTGCCTTTGTGGGAGTGGGTGTGGGTTTGTTGTTTTGACTCATGTTCTCAGAATAGATAGGAAAGGCGGTTTGTTTGGTTTGGAGTGGACAGTTTCTAGTAAGTCATTTGACACGGTGAGTGTTTCTCTTTCTGTGTATCCCACTGTGTCCGTTGTTGTAGACATTAGAAAAGAGAATGCATTAATGGATATGTCCTGTCTAGTATAAATCATACCAAAATTCATCCTGCCCAATATATGAATGGACTGCAGCTTGTCTTATCGATGTGCAACACCTGCTATCTTTCTAAGTTGTTGTTTTCTTCCTGAATTCTGGCCACTCTCCAGAATAGGCTCATGGATTTGTGTCCAAAATATGTACCACCTCCAAGCTCTGTGACATGGCCATGTACTGGATAGCTGAAGAGAATGGCGAGCATCTCAGAAAACTCAGATATCAGTGTGACCAGGAAAGTCTCAGTGCAGAAACCCTGCTTTGGGCCTTTTGCTTACTTATTGTTGTGTTGCACTGAATGTCAGGAAGGTCTTTGCCTCAGGCCACCCCTTTGTGAAGCCTGAAGAAAACAGTTTTCAAATGGAAATGAATGGGCCTCACCTGTGGCTCTTGCTTAATTGCTTTGGAAAGGGATGTGTCTTTATCAGCCTCTTGGGCCTGTGTGTGGCTGTGACTTAGATTCTCAGCACCTGATGGATCTTAAGAATGATCCCATGTGAGCTTCCAAAACCAAAATGGCAAAAAATTTCATTCATTGTGGATGAAGTCTCTTGCCTTCCTCTGTTAGGTTCCTGCACTCCATCAAATGACAATAGGGATTCTTTGGGTCAAATGAGTTCTTCAAAGCCCTGCAGAGGTGCTTGTGTTTTCGCATGACGCTAAATCACCTAAAGAATCGATACCTAAAATCAGTAGGCCTCAAATTGGAGAAACACAGAAGTATTAATGGCAGGCTTATTTGTTCACTCCTGGTTCACAGAAACGGTGTCCAGGCTACCCTGACTTTAGACAAATGAGGGGCAAACGAGCTGATTTTGGACACTGTCATTGGCTGCGCCCCTCATGGAAACCTCCATCCAGAGGTTAAGATGATTGACTATATGGAATAAGATGAGGGCCATGTGGGAGTGTTTTGGTTTTAATTTTGGTCATTTGTGTGGCATTGGAAAAAATGACTGGGTCCACGTGGGCTTGAACTCTGGTGTGATTCCCCTTAGAGACTGGGTTTTGGAACTGAACTCAGAGAAGCATTGCCATGAATTTTGTTGGGATTTTAAGAGGCCACGCATGAAAGTCGCTCTTGGAAACTGAGACCTAGGCCCCCGGTGGATTTCCACAGAGGCCTGGGAATCTCAGCAAGGATATCACATGATTTTATTCTTAAAGAAATGGCAGCCATAGTTGAGAGTCAAAACACACATGGACCTCACATTGTAGACCTCAATGGGCCTGGCCTAATGTGACCTTTTGTCCACTCTTTGGGAAGCCATGCCTGTGAGAGTTCTCCAGAGATTTCATTGAAATGAGCTTCCTCACCATTTAATGTTTGCTGAATGAACTGAAACCCACAGTGCCTCCAACTTCATGCTTGAAAAATGGCTAGATAAATACCATGAAATTTTTGAAATTCCTATGACCAGGTGGCACTGGAGAAACATTGGATGTCCTGTTGCTGATCATGAGTATACCAGACAGTGCCTTGATTTACTGAGTTTCATGAAAATGGTGTAGAACAGAGATGCCAGAAATTTGGAGCCTGCTGAGTAGTGGGTCTAGAGCAGTGGTGGGGAGGTGTTTGATAAAACATCCGTGGTAGGGCCATGTGGATCTACCATTGGATTCCAAATGGCTTGTAACTGACATGGTGCAGCCAGCAGACCCTTGTATGTAAAGGCATCTTGTTACATGGAGAGTTTTCAGAGGAAAATTAAGAATCAGGTTGATATGGACAAGGGGGCAATGGGGCAAGCTGTGAGAGATAGGAACCTAGTTGGTGCATTCTCTTGCAGACATTGCAAGAGAGATAGGAACCTAGTTGGTGCATTCTCTTGCAGACAATGACCCACCACATGTGACAGAACTCCCTCCAGCACTGTGTCCCCGGTTAGCTCCTAGTATTTCGTGAAACAAATATCAAATTCACAGTGCAGCAGCAAAAACACCACAAAAAGTGGAAGAGGACCAAATGGCTTCACAGTCCACACGGTGAAACACTTAGTCCCCAATGGCCTCAGTTTACCTACAAAGAGAGGATTCAGCACTGCTTCATCTTGTTCATTGGAAAATAAGAAACCATGTCCTCCAGGTCACATAGATGCAGACCCAGCTTTGATGTTCTCACTACAGAGGAAGCCAAATCTCCTGAAAACAACATATATTTCAAGTGTGGAAGCTCAGAGGCAGTTTCTCAAAAAGTTTTTAGGCCAGCAGAGCTCCATGTTTGTGGAGTGTTTACCCTGTCCCTTAGTTTTGGAAACTCCTCTACCACCTCCAAGGTTGTGAACTCCTGAGCATTTTCCATTCCAGATATGTATTCACTGATTTTGTAACTCTTCTCCTCTAATTGTGTCTTACTTGGGGTGAAGGTAATGTCAAGGCATTGTTCTGGATGAGAGCGGGAGGATATTTGTGCAGCATATATTTACATACACATTGGATTCATTTTCCAATTTTTCATTCGAAATACTGAATCCCTGATACTAACCCATACCTAGTAGACTCAGACTATTCATCCTAATATAATGGAGAAAATTAACCCAACACATTAGAAATACAAGGACTTCAGAGGAGACATGTTGTATAGTTGGACTTGACATTTGCATTATATAAGGTAGGAGTTATAAATCTAGTCAAATTTATTTGAAATATTCTCCATGTGTTTTAAACTTAACAAATATGTGAATTCTTGTTTCCTTTTTCTGTAGTCTCTTCACACACGTATATTTATATGCATATATAGAATCCTACCAGGTATCACACCTACATTTTTGTGAGGTGGCCGTCTTGGCAGATACAAATTGTGAGAAGAGTTCACTCCTCCTAAATGCTGTTGGAAATGAAAATTCAACTTATAGGAGAGCGTCCTAGTAGAACAACATTATACATTAACTCATGTTCAGTAAAATAAATATTTTTGCATTTGTGGATGATACATATTTACTGATGAATTTCGATTGGCATTTATATTGGTACTTTTTAATGTCTGTGAGTTGTGTGTGTGTGTGTGTGTGTGTGTGTGTGTGTGTGTATAGATATAGATATAGATATAGATATACTCTCCAAATTTTTCAAAATATGAAATATATGTGTCTAACATACACTCTCTAAATTCATTCATGTTCATGTATGTGGATTTATAATCCACTTTTCACAAGATGATAATCAGAAATATTCATCCACCTGAAATACATATTTGTTTCCTAGTACTGAAAACTAACTTCAGTGAATGGTGCATACAAATCCTAATTATTCTACAGTAACTGACCCAGTCTAACATCAATGCAAGTAGACTCCTATGGGACATGATATGTAATTTGTCATTCATTTGTATTCGACACTGGTACATTATTGTTTCTTCAGTTTTTGCACATCACAGGATATACATTTCATCCACAAGTTCACAAATTAATAAGCATTTGTTTCAACTTTCACCACTTCTTGCTTCAGAACACATGTATTGTCAGGGTTTCTTGACTGGTCTTTTCATGAGACTTCTTTCCAAACACATTATTTTGAATTTCCATAATCATTTTGAAGCAAAACTCACACACTCTTCATGATAAACCAAAACACAAATATTTCCATTACATATATACCTGGTTGGAATGAATGACTGTATATCAATATACGATTTCCTTTAATTTTTCAGATATCAGTTCAATTCATTATTTAAAGTTCAAAAAAGTTATATTTTTTATTCACTGTATGGTCTATTCATGCTTTTTCTCTCTGTTCCTAGAAACAGGGTACACCTCTTTGTACCCCCGATTCTCATTTTACATCTTCAATATATTGCTCCCAGAAATGGTGAAAGAAATACTCATGTCACCTCATTTTCACAGTAATATTCTGGACAAAAAACGGAAAGGTCACACTTATGATTGTACCAAAGCCTAAATGGAAAGTGAACATGGATTTCTAAAAACATCCATGTCCAGGTTGCCTAATGCTGTCAATTGTCAATCCTATTGGTGACTACATATTTGTTTTTTTCCTAATTTATATATTCAAACTCAAACCTGTTGAAAACGTCTAATTCTATCACTCACTTTATACTTTGCCTGATTTTGTAATGTTTCTATTGATATCTGCTTTTCTACATATTTTCCCCAGTTCAACATAGTGACTGACTCTTCATATGTGCTGACATTTACATTCACTCAACAACCGAAAGTCTATTGCTAAAGAACTTTTGGTCCAAATTCTATACTCACTCTTCTTCCTAAACCTACAGACTATCTTCCTAATCCTACTGAATATCCCTTTTGGACTGGATGTTCTCTTCTAAATTCAATCATCCAATGTACAAGGTCCTATGCCATTATATATCGAATTACCTGAGGCATCTTTGCAGAACATCATTCAAAGCTAAGTATCCCAATCAAGGGCAAAACCCTTCTGGGCTTCAAATCATACCTAGATTTCTGTTTTCCTACTTATATTTCACCTCTATATTCTTGTAAATATTGCAGGTTCCCAATACCATTATTCATCACACAGAATCTCTCGTAACCCAAATCAAACCTGTTTTTAACCCCAAGTATACACTGTTCCCTCAATCATTTTACAGAAGAGCAGAGACAGAGTGGTTCTTACAATACAGGAAAGTTGGGGACCTTCCACCTGATGAGAACCTCAAATGTCCATGCACAAATGATACCTGGAGAAGTTGTAGGCAGGTATGAAGCACCTGAGAGAGCAAAAGTCATCTTCCATGGCAAACAACCTGGTCAGGATGAAGGGATGTGTCTGAATCTGAATCTCTCTCTTCTTATTGTACAGAAGATGGACCGAACCAGGGATGAGTGGAGAGCTGTTCCCGGGTGCCAATGGTGATATACATTCTACCTTATGAAAGTGTCACAGGAAGTAGGGGCAACCTCCATCTTATGTAACCCTTGGAAGCAACTGTTCGGACAAAGTGGTTGCCAAGGCAGTGACCTCATTCAGTTCCAAAGAATGTGACATACCTCATTTCCTTGGTGATGGAACTCTCTGAACTTGGTATCCAAGAAGCCAGGCACCCAGAGGCAGTCCCAGTCCCAGTCCCAGTGGGCTCACTTGTTTGGATTTACCAAGGACAGAGTCAGTTTTCTTGGTACCTAATGATGTGAGGATGGCCAAATGCCAGGAGAGCTCTGAAGATGGACCTTTCCTGAGAAAACAGGTAGTGGCTAACCACTTTTTCCTGACATCTTCACAGAGTTGGTCAAGGAAACAATATCTGAGAGAAGACAGGCCATTTCGGGGGAACATAGTATGGCCCACCAGTCAGAGGACACTCCGGATAGTCACAGACGTACTTGGGGGAAGGAGGTGCCTTTGTGGGAGTGGGTGTGGGTTTGTTGTTTTGTCTCATGTTCTGAGAATAGATAGAGAAGGCGGTTTGTTTGGTTTGGAGTGGACAGTTTCTAGTAAGTCATTTGACACGGCGAGTGTTTCTGTTCTGTGTATCCCACTGTGTCCGTTGTTGTAGACATTAGAAAAGAGAATGCATTAATGGATGTGTCCTGTCTAGTATAAATCTTCCCATGCCCAAAATATGAATGGACTGCAGCTTGTCTTATCGATGTGCAACACCTGCTATCTTTCTAAGTTGTAGTTTTCTTCCTGAATTCTGGCCACTCTCCAGAATAGGCTCATGGATTTGTGTCCAAAATATGTACCACCTCCAAGCTTTGTGACATGGCCATGTACTGGATAGCTGAAGAGAATGGCGAGCATCTCAGAAAACTCAGATATCAGTGTGACAAGGAAAGTCTCAGTGCAGAAACCCTGCTTTGGGCCTTTTGCTTACTTATTGTTGTGTTGCACTGAATGTCAGGAAGGTCTTTGCCTCAGGCCACCCCTTTGTGAAGCCTGAAGAAAACAGTTTTCAAATGGAAATGAATGGGCCTCACCTGTGGCTCTTTGCTTAATTGCTTTGGAAAGGGATGTGTCTTTATCAGCCTCTTGGGCCTGTGTGTGGCTGTGACTTAGATTCTCAGCACCTGATGGATCTTAAGAATGATCCCATGTGAGCTTCCAAAACCAAAATGGCAAAAAATTTCATTCATTGTGGATGAAGTCTCTTGCCTTCCTCTGTTAGGTTCCTGCACTCCATCAAATGACAATAGGGATTCTTTGGGTCAAATGAGTTCTTCAAAGCCCTGCAGAGGTGCTTGTGTTTTCGCATGACTCTAAATCACCTAAAGAATCGATACCTAAAATCAGTAGGCCTCAAATTGGAGAAACACAGAAGTATTAACGGCAGGCTTATTTGTTCACTCCTGGTTCACAGAAACGGTGTCCAGGCTACCCTGACTTTAGACAAATGAGGGGCAAACGAGCTGATTTTGGACACTGTCTTGGGCTGCGCCCCTCATGGAAACCTCCAGCCAGAGGTTAAGATGATTGACTATATGAAATAAGATGAGGGCCATGTGGGAGTGTTTTGGTTTTAATTTTGGTCATTTGTGTGGCATTGGAAAAAATGACTGGGTCCACGTGGGCTTGAACTCTGGTGTGATTCCCCTTAGAGACTGGGTTTTGGAACTGAACTCAGAGAAGCATTGCCATGAATTTTGTTGGGATTTTAAGAGGCCACGCATGAAAGTCGCTCTGGGAAACTGAGACCTAGGCCCCGGGTGGATTTCCACAGAGGCCTGGGAATCTCAGCAAGGATATCACATGATTTTATTCTTAAAGAAATGGCAGCCATAGTTGAGAGTCAAAACACACATGGACCTCACATTGTAGACCTCAATGGGCCTGGCCTAATGTGACCTTTTGTCCACTCTTTGGGAAGCCATGCCTGTGAGAGTTCTCCAGAGATTTCATTGAAATGAGCTTCCTCACCATTTAATGTTTGCTGAATGAACTGAAACCCACAGTGCCTCCAACTTCATGCTTGAAAAATGGCTAGATAAATACCATGAAATTTTTGAAATTCCTATGACCAGGTGGCACTGGAGAAACATTGGATGTCCTGTTGCTGATCATGAGTATACCAGTCAGTGCCTTGATTTACTGAGTTTCATGAAAATGGTGTAGAACAGAGATGCCAGAAATTTGGAGCCTGCTGAGTAGTGGGTCTAGAGCAGTGGTGGGGAGGTGTTTGATAAAACATCCGTGGTATTGCCATGTGGATCTATCATTGGATTCCAAATGGCTTGTAACTGACATGGTGCAGCCAACAGACCCTTATATGTAAAGGCATCTTGTTATATGGAGAGTTTTCAGAGGAAAATTAAGAATCAGGTTGATATGGACAAGGGGGCAATGGGGCAAGCTGTGAGAGATAGGAGCCTAGTTGGTGCATTCTCTTGCAGACCCTGACCCACCACACGTGACAGAACTCCCTCCAGCACTGTGTCCCAGTTTAGCTCCTAGTATTTCGTGAAACAAATACCAAACTCACAGTGCAGCAGCAAAACCACCACAAAAAGTGGAAGAGGACCAAATGGCTTCACAGTCCAAACGGGGAGACACTTAGTCCCCAGTGGCCTCAGTTTACCTACAAAGAGAGGATTCAGCACTGCTTCATCTTGTTCATTGGAAAATAAGAAACCATGTCCTCCAGGTCACATAGATGCAGACCCAGCTTTGATGGTCTCACTACAGAGGAAGCCAAATCTCCTGAAAACAACATATATTTCAAGTGTGGAAGCTCAGAGGCAGTTTCTCAAAAAGTTTTTAGGCCAGCAGAGCTCCATGTTTGTGGAGTGTTTACCCTGTCCCTTAGTTTTGGAAACTCCTCTACCACCTCCAAGGTTGTGAACTCCTGAGCATTTTCCATTCCAGATATGTATTCACTGATTTTGTAACTCTTCTCCTCTAATTGTGTCTTACTTGGGGTGAAGGTAATGTCAAGGCATTGTTCTGGATGAGAGCGGGAGGATATTTGTGCAGCATATATTTACATACACATTGGATTCATTTTCCAATTTTCCATTCGAAATACTGAATCCCTGACACTAACCCATACCTAGTAGACTCAGACTATTCATCCTAATATAATGGAGAAAATTAACCCAACACATTAGAAATACAAGTACTTCAGAGGAGACATGTTGTATAGTTGGACTTGACATTTGCATTATATAAGGTAGGAGTTATAAATCTAGTCAAATTTATTTGAAATATTCTCCATGTGTTTTAAACTTAACAAATATGTGAATTTTTGTTCCCTTTTTCTGTAGTCTATTCACACATGTATATTTATATGCATATATAGAATCCTACCAGGTATCACACGTACATTTTTGTGAGGTGGCTGTCTTGGCAGATACAAATTGTGAGAAGAGTTCACTCCTCCTAAATGCTGTTGGAAATGAAAATTCAACTTATAGGAGAGCGTCCTAGTAGAACAACATTATTCATTAGCTCATGTTCAGTAAAATAAATATTTTTGCATTTGTGGATGATACATATTTACTGATGAATTTCGATTGCCATTTATATTGGTACTCTTTAATGTCTGTGAGTTGTGTGTGTGTGTGTGTGTGTGTGTGTGTGTGTGTGTGTGTATAGATATAGATATAGATATACTCTCCAAATTTTTCAAAATATGAAATATATGTGTCTAATATACACTCTCTAAATTCATTCATGTTCATGTATGTGGATTTATAATCCACTTTTCACAAGATGATAATCAGAAATATTCATTCACCTGAAATACATATTTGTTTCCTAGTACTGAAAACTAAGTTCAGTGAATGGTGCATACAAATCCTAATTATTCTACAGTAACTGACCCAGTCTAACATCAATGCAAGTAGACTCCTATGGGACATGATCTGTAATTTGTCATTCATTTGTATTCGACACTGGTACATTATTGTTTCTTCAGTTTTTGCACATCACAGGATATACATTTCATCCACAAGTTCACAAATTAATAAGCATTTGTTTCAACTTTCACCACTTCTTGCTTCAGAACACATGTATTGTCAGGGTTTCTTGACTGGTCTTTTCATGAGACTTCTTTCCAAACACATTATTTTGAATTTCCATAATCATTTTGAAGCAAACGTCACACACTCTTCATGATAAACCAAAACACAAATATTTCCATTACATATATACCTGGTTGGAATGAATGATTGTATATCAATATACGATTTCCTTTAATTTTTCAGATATCAGTTCAGTTCATTATTTAAAGTTCAAAAAAGTTATATTATTTTTTCACAGTATGGTCCATTCATGCTTTTTCTCTATATTCCTAGAAACAGGGTACACCTCTTTGTAACCCCGATTCTCATTTTACATCTTCAATATATTGCTCCCAGAAATGGTGAAAGAAATACTCATGTCACCTCATTATCACAGTAATATTCTGGACAAAAAATGGAAAGGTCACACTTATGATTGTACCAAAGCCTAAATGGAAAGTGAACATAGATTTCTAAAAACATCCATGTCCAGGTTGCCTAATGCTGTCAATTGTCAATCCTATTGGTGACTACATATTTGTTTTTTTCCTAATTTATATATTCAAACTCAACCCTGTTGAAAATGTCTAATTCTATCTCTCACTTTATACTTTGCCTGATTTCCTAATATTTCTATTGATATCTGCTTTTCTACATATTTTCCCCAGTTCAACATAGTGACTGACTCTTCATATGTGCTGACATTTACATTCACTCAACAACCGAAAGTCTATTGCTAAAGAACTTTTGGTCCAAATTCTATACTCACTCTTCTTCCTAAACCTACCGACTATCTTCCTAATCCTATTGAATATCCCTTTTTGACTGGATGTTCTCTCTAAATTCAATCATCCAATGTACAACATCCTATGCCATTGTATATCGAATTATCTGAGGCATCTTTTCAGAACATCATTCAAAGCTAAGTATCCCAATCAAGGGCAAAACCCTTCTGGGCTTCAAATCATACCTAGATTTCTGTTTTCCTACTTATATTTCACCTCTATATTCTTGTAAATATTGCAGGTTCCCAATACCATTATTTATCACACAGAATCACTCGTAACACAAATCAAACCTGTTTTTAACCCCAAGTATACACTGTTCCCTCAATCATTTTACAGAAGAGCAGGGACAGAGTGGTTCTTACAATACAGGAAAGTTGGGGACCTTCCACCTGATGAGAACCTCAAATGTCCATGCACAAATGATACCTGGAGAAGTTGTAGGCAGGTATGAAGCACCTGAGAGAGCAAAAGTCATCTTCCATGGCAAACAACCTGGTCAGGATGAAGGGATGTGTCTGAATCTGCCTCTCTCTCTTCTTATTGTACAGAAGATGGACCAAACCAGGGCTGAGTGGAGAGCTGTTCCCGGGTGCCAATGGTGATATACATTCTACGTTATGAAAGTGTCACAGGAAGTAGGGGCAACCTCCATCTTATGTTACCCTTGGAAGCAACTGTTAGGACAAAGTGGTTGCCAAGGCAGTGACCTCATTCAGTTCCAAAGAATGTGACATACCTCATTTCCTTGGTGATGGAACTCTCTGAACTTGGTATCCAAGAAGCCAGGCACCCAGAGGCAGTCCCAGTCCCAGTCCCAGTGGGCTCACTTGTTTGGATTTACCAAGGACAGAGTCAGTTTTCTTGGTACCTAATGATGTGAGGATGGCCAAATGCCAGGAGAGCTCTGAAGATGGACCTTTCCTGAGAAAACAGGTAGTGGCTAACCACTTTTTCCTGACATCTTCACAGAGTTGGTCAAGGAAACAAGATCTGAGAGAAGACAGGCCATTTCGGGGGAACATAGTATGGCCCACCAGTCAGAGGACACTCCGGATAGTCACAGACTTACTTGGATGAAGGAGGTGCCTTTGTGGGAGTGGGTGTGGGTTTGTTGTTTTGTCTCATGTTCTGAGAATAGATAGAAAAGGCGGTTTGTTTGGTTTGGAGTGGACAGTTTCTAGTAAGTCATTTGACACGGCGAGTGTTTCTGTTTCTGTGTATCCCACTGTGTCCGTTGTTGTAGACATTAGAAAAGAGAATGCATTAATGGATGTGTCCTGTCTAGTATAAATCTTCCCATGCCCAAAATATGAATGGACTGCAGCTTGTCTTATCGATGTGCAACACCTGCTATCTTTCTAAGTTGTAGTTTTCTTCCTGAATTCTGGCCACTCTCCAGAATAGGCTCATGGATTTGTGTCCAAAATATGTACCACCTCCAAGCTCTGTGACATGGCCATGTACTGGATAGCTGAAGAGAATGGCGAGCATCTCAGAAAACTCAGATATCAGTGTGACCAGGAAAGTCTCAGTGCAGAAACCCTTCTTTGGGCCTTTTGCTTACTTATTGTTGTGTTGCACTGAATGTCAGGAAGGTCTTTGCCTCAGGCCACCCCTTTGTGAAGCCTGAAGAAAACAGTTTTCAAATGGAAATGAATGGGCCTCACCTGTGGCTCTTTGCTTAATTGCTTTGGAAAGGGATGTGTCTTTATCAGCCTCTTGGGCCTGTGTGTGGCTGTGACTTAGATTCTCAGCACCTGATGGATCTTAAGAATGATCCCATGTGAGCTTCCAAAACCAAAATGGCAAAAAATTTCATTCTTTGTGGATGAAGTCTCTTGCCTTCCTCTGTTAGGTTCCTGCACTCCATCAAATGACAATAGGGATTCTTTGGGTCAAATGAGTTCTTCAAAGCCCTGCAGAGGTACTTGTGTTTTCGCATGACTCTAAATCACCTAAAGAATCGATACCTAAAATCAATAGGCCTCAAATTGGAGAAACACAGAAGTATTAACGGCAGGCTTATTTGTTCACTCCTGGTTCACAGAAACGGTGTCCAGGCTACCCTGACTTTAGACAAATGAGGGGCAAACGAGCTGATTTTGGACACTGTCTTGGGCTGCGCCCCTCATGGAAACCTCCAGCCAGAGGTTAAGATGATTGACTATATGAAATAAGATTAGGGCCATGTGGGAGTGTTTTGGTTTTAATTTTGGTCATTTGTGTGGCATTGGAAAAAATGACTGGGTCCACGTGGGCTTGAACTCTGGTGTGATTCCCCTTAGAGACTGGGTTTTGGAACTGAACTCAGAGAAGCATTGCCATGAATTTTGTTGGGATTTTAAGAGGCCACGCATGAAAGTCGCTCTTGGAAACTGAGACCTAGGCCCCGGGTGGATTTCCACAGAGGCCTGGGAATCTCAGCAAGAATATCACATGATTTTATTCTTAAAGAAATGGCAGCCATAGTTGAGAGTCAAAACACACATGGACCTCACATTGTAGACCTCAATGGGCCTGGCCTAATGTGACCTTTTGTCCACTCTTTGGGAAGCCATGCCTGTGAGAGTTCTCCAGAGATTTCATTGAAATGAGCTTCCTCACCATTTAATGTTTGCTGAATGAACTGAAACCCACAGTGCCTCCAACTTCATGCTTGAAAAATGGCTAGATAAATACCATGAAATTTTTGAAATTCCTATGACCAGGTGGCACTGGAGAAACATTGGATGTCCTGTTGCTGATCATGACTATACCAGACAGTGCCTTGATTTACTGAGTTTCATGAAAATGGTGTAGAACAAAGATGCCAGAAATTTGGAGCCTGCTGAGTAGTGGGTCTAGAGCAGTGGTGGGGAGGTGTTTGATAAAACATCCGTGGTAGGGCCATGTGGATCTACCATTGGATTCCAAATGGCTTGTAACTGACATGGTGCAGCCAACAGACCCTTATATGTAAAGGCATCTTGTTATATGGAGAGTTTTCAGAGGAAAATTAAGAATCAGGTTGATATGGACAAGGGGGCAATGGGGCAAGCTGTGAGAGATAGGAGCCTAGTTGGTGCATTCTCTTGCAGACCCTGACCCACCACACGTGACAGAACTCCCTCCAGCACTGTGTCCCAGTTTAGCTCCTAGTATTTCGTGAAACAAATACCAAACTCACAGTGCAGCAGCAAAAACACCACAAAAAGTGGAAGAGGACCAAATGGCTTCACAGTCCACACGGGGAGACACTTAGTCCCCAGTGGCCTCAGTTTACCTACAAAGAGAGGATTCAGCACTGCTTCATCTTGTTCATTGGAAAATAAGAAACCATGTCCTCCAGGTCACATAGATGCAGACCCATCTTTGATGTTCTCACTACAGAGGAAGCCAAATCTCCTGAAAACAACATATATTTCAAGTGTGGAAGCTCAGAGGCAGTTTCTCAAAAAGTTTTTAGGCCAGCAGAGCTCCATGTTTGTGGAGTGTTTACCCTGTCCCTTAGTTTTGGAAACTCCTCTACCACCTCCAAGGTTGTGAACTCCTGAGCATTTTCCATTCCAGATATGTATTCACTGATTTTGTAACTCTTCTCCTCTAATTGTGTCTTACTTGGGGTGAAGGTAATGTCAAGGCATTGTTCTGGATGAGAGCGGGAGGATATTTGTGCAGCATATATTTACATACACATTGGATTCATTTTCCAATTTTCCATTCGAAATACTGAATCCCTGACACTAACCCATACCTAGTAGACTCAGACTATTCATCCTAATATAATGGAGAAAATTAACCCAACACATTAGAAATACAAGTACTTCAGAGGAGACATGTTGTATAGTTGGACTTGACATTTGCATTATATAAGGTAGGAGTTATAAATCTAGTCAAATTTATTTGAAATATTCTCCATGTGTTTTAAACTTAACAAATATGTGAATTTTTGTTCCCTTTTTCTGTAGTCTATTCACACATGTATATTTATATGCATATATAGAATCCTACCAGGTATCACACGTACATTTTTGTGAGGTGGCTGTCTTGGCAGATACAAATTGTGAGAAGAGTTCACTCCTCCTAAATGCTGTTGGAAATGAAAATTCAACTTATAGGAGAGCGTCCTAGTAGAACAACATTATTCATTAGCTCATGTTCAGTAAAATAAATATTTTTGCATTTGTGGATGATACATATTTACTGATGAATTTCGATTGGCATTTATATTGGTACTTTTTAATGTCTGTGAGTTGTGTGTGTGTGTGTGTGTGTGTGTGTGTATAGATATAGATATAGATATAGATATAGATATACTCTCCAAATTTTTCAAAATATGAAATATATGTGTCTAATATACACTCTCTAAATTCATTCATGTTCATGTATGTGGATTTATAATCCACTTTTCACAAGATGATAATCAGAAATATTCATCCACCTGAAATACATATTTGTTTCCTAGTACTGAAAACTAACTTCAGTGAATGGTGCATACAAATCCTAATTATTCTACAGTAACTGACCCAGTCTAACATCAATGCAAGTAGACTCCTATGGGACATGATATGTAATTTGTCATTCATTTGTATTCGACACTGGTACATTATTGTTTCTTCAGTTTTTGCACATCACAGGATATACATTTCATCCACAAGTTCACAAATTAATAAGCATTTGTTTCAACTTTCACCACTTCTTGCTTCAGAACACATGTATTGTCAGGGTTTCTTGACTGGTCTTTTCGTGAGACTTCTTTCCAAACACATTACTTTGAATTTCCATAATCATTTTGAAGCAAAACTCACACACTCTTCATGATAAACCAAAACACAAATATTTCCATTACATATATACCTGGTTGGAATGAATGATTGTATATCAATATACGATTTCCTTTAATTTTTCAGATATCAGTTCAGTTCATTATTTAAAGTTCATAATGTTATATTATTTTTTCACAGTATGGTCTATTCATGCTTTTTCTCTATATTCCTAGAAACAGGGTACACCTCTTTGTAACCCCGATTCTCATTTTACATCTTCAATATATTGCTCCCAGAAATGGTGAAAGAAATACTCATGTCACCTCATTATCACAGTAATATTCTGGACAAAAAATGGAAAGGTCACACTTATGATTGTACCAAAGCCTTAATGGAAAGTGAACATGGATTTCTAAAAACATCCATGTCCAGGTTGCCTAATGCTGTCAATTGTCAATCCCATTGGTGACTACATATTTGTTTTTTTCCTAATTTATATATTCAAACTCAACCCTGTTGAAAATGTCTAATTCTATCTCTCACTTTATACTTTGCCTGATTTCCTAATATTTCTATTGATATCTGCTTTTCTACATATTTTCCCCAGTTCAACATAGTGACTGACTCTTCATATGTGCTGACATTTACATTCACTCAACAACCGAAAGTCTATTGCTAAAGAACTTTTGGTCCAAATTCTATACTCACTCTTCTTCCTAAAC
Source organism: Callospermophilus lateralis (assembly GCF_048772815.1). NCBI lineage: Eukaryota > Metazoa > Chordata > Mammalia > Rodentia > Sciuridae > Callospermophilus > Callospermophilus lateralis. Next base: position 4,189,590 of record NW_027511351.1, read on the forward strand.
CTACCGACTATCTTCCTAATCCTATTGAATATCCCTTTTTGACTGGATGTTCTCTCTAAATTCAATCATCCAATGTACAAGGTCCTATGCCATTGTATATCGAATTATCTGAGGCATCTTTGCAGAACATCATTCAAAGCTAAGTATCCCAATCAAGGGCAAAACCCTTCTGGGCTTCAAATCATACCTAGATTTCTGTTTTCCTACTTATATTTCACCTCTATATTCTTGTAAATATTGCAGGTTCCCAATACCATTATTCATCACACAGAATCACTCGTAACACAAATCAAACCTGTTTTTAACCCCAAGTATACACTGTTCCCTCAATCATTTTACAGAAGAGCAGGGACAGAGTGGTTCTTACAATACAGGAAAGTTGGGGACCTTCCACCTGATGAGAACCTCAAATGTCCATGCACAAATGATACCTGGAGAAGTTGTAGGCAGGTTTGAAGCACCTGAGAGAGCAAAAGTCATCTTCCATGGCAAACAACCTGGTCAGGATGAAGGGATGTGTCTGAATCTGCCTCTCTCTCTTCTTATTGTACAGAAGATGGACCAAACCAGGGCTGAGTGGAGAGCTGTTCCCGGGTGCCAATGGTGATATACATTCTACCTTATGAAAGTGTCACAGGAAGTAGGGGCAACCTCCATCTTATGTTACCCTTGGAAGCAACTGTTAGGACAAAGTGGTTGCCAAGGCAGTGACCTCATTCAGTTCCAAAGAATGTGACATACCTCATTTCCTTGGTGATGGAACTCTCTGAACTTGGTATCCAAGAAGCCAGGCACCCAGAGGCAGTCCCAGTCCCAGTCCCAGTGGGCTCACTTGTTTGGATTTACCAAGGACAGAGTCAGTTTTCTTGGTACCTAATGATGTGAGGATGGCCAAATGCCAGGAGAGCTCTGAAGATGGACCTTTCCTGAGAAAACAGGTAGTGGCTAACCACTTTTTCCTGACATCTTCACAGAGTTGGTCAAGGAAACAAGATCTGAGAGAAGACAGGCCATTTCGGGGGAACATAGTATGGCCCACCAGTCAGAGGACACTCCGGATAGTCACAGACGTACTTGGGGGAAGGAGTTGCCTTTGTGGGAGTGGGTGTGGGTTTGTTTTTTTGTCTCATGTTCGGAGAATAGATAGAAAAGGCGGTTTGTTTGGTTTGGAGTGGACAGTTTCTAGTAAGTCATTTGACACGGCGAGTGTTTCTGTTTCTGTGTATCCCACTGTGTCCGTTGTTGTAGACATTAGAAAAGAGAATGCATTAATGGATGTGTCCTGTCTAGTATAAATCTTCCCATGCCCAATATATGAATGGACTGCAGCTTGTCTTATCGATGTGCAACACCTGCTATCTTTCTAAGTTGTAGTTTTTTTCCTGAATTCTGGCCACTCTCCAGAATAGGCTCATGGATTTGTGTCCAAAATATGTACCACCTCCAAGCTCTGTGACATGGCCATGTACTGGATAGCTGAAGAGAATGGCGAGCATCTCAGAAAACTCAGATATCAGTGTGACCAGGAAAGTCTCAGTGCAGAAACCCTGCTTTGGGCCTTTTGCTTACTTATTGTTGTGTTGCACTGAATGTCAGGAAGGTCTTTGCCTCAGGCCACCCCTTTGTGAAGCCTGATGAAAACAGTTTTCAAATGGAAATGAATCGGCCTCACCTGTGGCTCTTTGCTTAATTGCTTTGGAAAGGGATGTGTCTTTATCAGCCTCTTGGGCCTGTGTGTCGCTGTGACTTAGATTGATCCCTGATGGATCTTAAGAATGATCCCATGTGAGCTTCCAAAACCAAAATGGCAAAAAATTTCATTCATTGTGGATGAAGTCTCTTGCCTTCCTCTGTTAGGTTCCTGCACTCCATCAAATGACAGTAGGGATTCTTTGGGTCAAATGAGTTCTTCAAAGCCCTGCAGAGGTACTTGTGTTTTCGCATGACTCTAAATCACCTAAAGAATCGATACCGAAAATCAGTAGGCCTCAAATTGGAGAAACACAGAAATATTAACGGCAGGCTTATTTGTTCACTCCTGGTTCACAGAAACGGTGTCCTGGCTACCCTGACTTTAGACAAAATGAGGGGCAAACGAGCTGATTTTGGACACTGTCTTGGGCTGCGCCCCTCATGGAAACCTCCAACCAGAGGTTAAGATGATTGACTATATGAAATAAGATGAGGGCCATGTGGGAGTGTTTTGGTTTTAATTTTGGTCATTTGTGTGGCATTGGAAAAAATGACTGGGTCCACGTGGGCTTGAACTCTGGTGTGATTCCCCATAGAGACTGGGTTTTGGAACTGAACTCAGAGAAGCATTGCCATGAATTTTGTTGGGATTTCAAGAGGCCACGCATGAAAGTCGCTCTTGGAAACTGAGACCTAGTCCCCGGGTGGATTTCCACAGAGGCCTGGGAATCTCAGCAAGGATATCACATGATTTTATTCTTAAAGAAATGGCAGCCATAGTTGAGAGTCAAAACACACATGGACCTCACATTGTAGACCTCAATGGGCCTGGCCTAATGTGACCTTTTGTCCACTCTTTGGGAAGCCATGCCTGTGAGAGTTCTCCAGAGATTTCATTGAAATGAGCTTCCTCACCATTTAATGTTTGCTGAATGAACTGAAACCCACAGTGCCTCCAACTTCATGCTTGAAAAATGGCTAGATAAATACCATGAAATTTTTGAAATTCCTATGACCAGGTGGCACTGGAGAAACATTGGATGTCCTGTTGCTGATCATGAGTATACCAGACAGTGCCTTGATTTACTGAGTTTCATGAAAATGGTGTAGAACAGAGATGCCAGAAATTTGGAGCCTGCTGAGTAGTGGGTCTAGAGCAGTGGTGGGGAGGTGTTTGCTCAAACATCCGTGGTAGGGCCATGTGGATCTACCATTGGATTCCAAATGGCTTGTAACTGACATGGTGCAGCCAACAGACCCTTATATGTAAAGGCATCTTGTTATATGGAGAGTTTTCAGAGGAAAATTAAGAATCAGGTTGATATGGACAAGGGGGCAATGGGGCAAGCTGTGAGAGATAGGAGCCTAGTTGGTGCATTCTCTTGCAGACCCTGACCCACCACATGTGACAGAACTCCCTCCAGCACTGTGTCCCAGTTTAGCTCCTAGTATTTCGTGAAACAAATACCAAACTCACAGTGCAGCAGCAAAAACACCACAAAAAGTGGAAGAGGACCAAATGGCTTCACTGTCCACACGGGGAGACACTTAGTCCCCAGTGGCCTCAGTTTACCTACAAAGAGAGGATTCAGCACTGCTTCATCTTGTTCATTGGAAAATAAGAAACCATGTCCTCCAGGTCACATAGATGCAGACCCAGCTTTGATGGTCTCACTACAGAGGAAGCCAAATCGGCTGAAAACAACATATATTTCAAGTGTGGAAGCTCAGAGGCAGTTTCTCAAAAAGTTTTTAGGCCAGCAGAGCTCCATGTTTGTGGAGTGTTTACCCTGTCCCTTAGTTTTGGAATCTCCTCTACCACCTCCAAGGTTGTGAACTCCTGAGCATTTTCCATTCCAGATATGTATTCACTGATTTTGTAACTCTTCTCCTCTAATTGTGTCTTACTTGGGGTGAAGGTAATGTCAAGGCATTGTTCTGGATGAGAGCGGGAGGATATTTGTGCAGCATATATTTACATACACATTGGATTCATTTTCCAATTTTCCATTCGAAATACTGAATCCCTGACACTAACCCATACCTAGTAGACTCAGACTATTCATCCTAATATAATGGAGAAAATTAACCCAACACATTAGAAATACAAGTACTTCAGAGGAGACATGTTGTATAGTTGGACTTGACATTTGCATTATATAAGGTAGGAGTTATAAATCTAGTCAAATTTATTTGAAATATTCTCCATGTGTTTTAAACTTAACAAATATGTGAATTTTTGTTCAATTTTTCTGTAGTCTATTCACACATGTATATTTATATGCATATATAGAATCCTACCAGGTATCACACGTACATTTTTGTGAGGTGGCTGTCTTGGCAGATACAAATTGTGAGAAGAGTTCACTCCTCCTAAGTGCTGTTGGAAATGAAAATTCAACTTATAGGAGAGCGTCCTAGTAGAACAACATTATTCATTAGCTCATGTTCAGTAAAATAAATATTTTTGCATTTGTGGATGATACATATTTACTGATGAATTTCGATTGGCATTTATATTGGTACTTTTTAATGTCTGTGAGTTGTGTGTGTGTGTGTGTTTGTGTGTGTGTGTGTGTATAGATATAGATATAGATATAGATATACTCTCCAAATTTTTCAAAATATGAAATATATGTGTCTAATATACACTCTCTAAATTTATTCATGTTCATGTATGTGGATTTATAATCCACTTTTCACAAGATGATAATCAGAAATATTCATCCACCTGAAATACATATTTGTTTCCTAGTACTGAAAACTAACTTCAGTGAATGTTGCATACAAATCCTAATTATTCTACAGTAACTGACCCAGTCTAACATCAATGCAAGTAGACTCCTATGGGACATGATATGTAATTTGTCATTCATTTGTATTCGACACTGGTACATTATTGTTTCTTCAGGTTTTGCACATCACAGGATATACATTTCATCCACAAGTTCACAAATTAATAAGCATTTGTTTCAACTTTAACCACTTCTTGCTTCAGAACACATGTATTGTCAGGGTTTCTTGACTGGTCTTTTCATGAGACTTCTTTAAAAAACACATTATTTTGAATTTCCATAATCATTTTGAAGCAAAACGTCACACACTCTTCATGATAAACCAAAACACAAATATTTCCATTACATATATACCTGGTTGGAATGAATGATTGTATATCAATATACGATTTCCTTTAATTTTTCAGATATCAGTTCAATTCATTATTTAAAGTTCAAAAAAGTTATATTATTTATTCACAGTATTGTCTATTCATGCTTTTTCTCTATGTTCCTAGAAACAGGGTACACCTCTTTGTAACCCCGATTCTCATTTTACATCTTCAATATATTGCTCCCAGAAATGGTGAAAGAAATACTCATGTCACCTCATTATCACAGTAATATTCTGGACAAAAAATGGAAAGGTCACACTTATGATTGTACCAAAGCCTAAATGGAAAGTGAACATGGATTTCTAAAAACATCCATGTCCAGGTTGCCTAATGCTGTCAATTGTCAATCCTATTGGTGACTACATATTTGTTTTTTTCCTATTTTATATATTCAAACTCAACCCTGTTGAAAATGTCTAATTCTATCACTCACTTTATACTTTGCCTGATTTCGTAATGTTTCTATTGATATCTGCTTTTCTACATATTTTCCCCAGTTCAACATAGTGACTGACTCTTCATATGTGCTGACATTTACATTCACTCAACAACCGAAAGTCTATTGCTAAAGAACTTTTGGTCCAAATCCTATACTCACTCTTCTTCCTAAACCTACCGACTATCTTCCTAATCCTACTGAATATCCCTTTTGGACTGGATGTTCTCTTCTAAATTCAATCATGCAATGTAAAAGGTCCTATGCCATTGTATATGGAATTATCTGAGGCATCTTTGCAGAACATCATTCAAAGCTAAGTATCCCAATCAAGGGCAAAACCCTTCTGGGCTTCAAATCATACCTAGATTTCTGTTTTCCTACTTATTTTTCACCTCTATATTATTGTAAATATTGCAGGTTCCCAATACCATTATTCATCACACAGAATCACTCGTAATCCAAATCAAACCTGTTTTTAACCCCAAGTATACACTGTTCCCTCAATCATTTTACAGAAGAGCAGAGACAGAGTGGTTCTTACAATACAGGAAAGTTGGGGACCTTCAATCTGATGAGAACCTCAAATGTCCATGCACAAATGGTACCTGGAGAAGTTGTAGGCAGGTATGAAGCACCTGAGAGAGCAAAAGTCATCTTCCATGGAAAACAACCTGGTCAGGATGAAGGGATGTGTCTGAATCTGCCTCTCTCTCTTCTTATTGTACAGAAGATGGACCAAACCAGGACTGAGTGGAGAGCTGTTTCCGGGTGCCAATGGTGATATACATTCTACCTTATGAAAGTGTCACAGGAAGTTCTGGCAACCTCCATCTTATGTTACCCTTGGAAGCAACTGTTAGGACAAAGTGGTTTCCAAGGCAGTGACCTCATTCAGTTCCAAAGAATGTGAAATACCTCATTTCCTTGGTGATGGAACTCTCTGAACTTGGTATCCAAGAAGCCAGACACCCAGAGGCAGTCCCAGTCCCAGTCCCAGTGGGCTCACTTGTTTGGATTTACCAAGGACAGAGTCAGTTTTCTTGGTACCTAATGATGTGAGGATGGCCAAATGCCAGGAGAGCTCTGAACATTGACCTTTCCTGAGAAAACAGGTAGTGGCTAACCACTTTTTTCCTGACATCTTCACAGAGTTGGTCAAGGAATCAAGATCTGAGAGAAGACAGGCCATTTCGGGGGAACATAGTATGGCCCACCAGTCAGAGGACACTCCGGATAGTCACAGACGTACTTGGGGGAAGGAGGTGCCTTTGTGGGAGTTTGTGTGGGTTTGTTGTTTTGTCTCATGTTCTGAGAATAGATAGAAAAGGCGGTTTGTTTGGTTTGGAGTGGACAGTTTCTAGTAAGTCATTTGACATGGCGAGTGTTTCTCTTTCTGTGTATCCCACTGTGTCCGTTGTTGTAGACATTAGAAAAGAGAATGCATTAATGGATGTCTCCTGTCTAGTATAAATCTTCCCATAATTCATCCTGCCCAATATATGAATGGACTGCAGCTTGTCTTATCAATGTGCAACACCTGCTATCTTTCTAAGTTGTTGTTTTCTTCCTGAATTCTGGCCACTCTCCAGAATAGTCTCATGGATTTGTGTCCAAAATATGTACCACCTCCAAGCTCTGTGACATGGCCATGTACTGGATAGCTGAAGAGAATGGCGAGCATCTCAAAAAACTCAGATATCAGTGTGACCAGGAAAGTCTCAGTGCAGAAACCCTGCTTTGGGCCTTTTGCTTACTTATTGTTGTGTTGCACTGAATGTCAGGAAGGTCTTTGCCTCAGGCCACCCCTTTGTGAAGCCTGAAGAAAACAGTTTTCAAATGGAAATGAATGGGCCTCACCTGTGGCTCTTTATCAGCCTCTTGGACCTGTGTGTGGCTGTGACTTAGATTCTCAGCACCTGATGGATCTTAAGAATGATCCCATGTGAGCTTCCAAAACCAAAATGGCAAAAAATATCATTCATTGTGGATGAAGTCTCTTGCCTTCCTCTGTTAGGTTCCTGCAATCCATCAAATGACAATAGGGATTCTTTGGGTCAAATGAGTTCTTCAAAGCCCTGCAGAGGTGCTTGTGTTTTCGCATGACTCTAAATCACCTAAAGAATCGATACCTAAAATCAGTAGGCCTCAAATTGGAGAAACAAAGAAGTATTAACGGCAGGCTTATTTGTTCGCTCCTGTTTCAGAGAAACGGTGTCCAGGCTACCCTGACTTTAGGCAAATGAGGGGCAAACGAGCTGATTTTGGACACTGTCTTGGGCTGCGCCCCTCATGGAAACCTCCAGCCAGAGGTTAAGATGATTGACTATATGGAATAAGATGAAGGCCATGTGGGAGTGTTTTGGTTTTAATTTTGGTCATTTGTGTTGCATTGGAAAAAATGACTGGGTCCACGTGACCTTGAACTCTGGTGTGATTCCCCTTAGAGACTGGGTTTTGGAACTGAACTCAGAGAAGCATTGCCATGAATTTTGTTGGGATTTTAAGAGGCCACGCATGAAAGTCGCTCTTGGAAACTGAGACCTAGGCCCCGGGTGGATTTCCACAGAGGCCTGGGAATCTCAGCAAGGATATCACATGATTTTATTCTTAAAGAAATGGCAGCCATAGTTGAGAGTCAAAACACACATGGACCTCACATTGTAGACCTCAATGGGCCTGGCCTAATGTGACTTTTGTCCACTCTTTGGGAAGCCGTGCCTGTGAGAGTTCTCCAGAGATTTCATTGAAATGAGCTTCCTCACCATTTAATGTTTGCTGAATGAACTGAAACCCACAGTGCCTCCAACTTCATGCTTGAAAAATGGCTAGATAAATACCATGAAATTTTTGAAATTCCTATGACCAGGTGGCACTGGAGAAACATTGGATGTCCTGTTGCTGATCATGAGTATACCAGACAGTGCCTTGATTTACTGAGTTTCATGAAAATGGTGTAGAACAGAGATGCCAGAAATTTGGAGCCTGCTGAGTAGTGGGTCTAGAGCAGTGGTGGGGAGGTGTTTGATAAAACATCCGTGGTAGGGCCATGTGGATCTACCATTGGATTCCAAATGGCTTGTAACTGACATGGTGCAGCCAACAGACCCTTATATGTAAAGGCATCTTGTTATATGGAGAGTTTTCAGAGGAAAATTAAGAATCAGGTTGATATGGACAAGGGGGCAATGGGGCAAGCTGTGAGAGATAGGAGCCTAGTTGGTGCATTCTCTTGCAGACCCTGACCCACCACACGTGACAGAACTCCCTCCAGCACTGTGTCCCAGTTTAGCTCCTAGTATTTCGTGAAACAAATACCATACTCACAGTGCAGCAGCAAAAACACCACAAACAGTGGAGGAGGACCAAATGGCATCACAGTCCACACGGGGAGACACTAAGTCCACAGTGGCCTCAGTTTACCTACAAAGAGAGGATTCAGCACTGCTTCATCTTGTTCATTGGAAAATAAGAAACCATGTCCTCCAGGTCACATAGATGCAGACCCAGCTTTGATGTTCTCACTACAGAGGAATCCAAATCTCCTGAAAACTACATATATTTCAAGTGTGGAAGCTCAGAGGCATTTTCTCAAAAAGTTTTTAGGCCAGCAGAGCTCCATGTTTGTGAAATGTTTACCCTGTCCCTTAGTTTTGGAAACTCCTCTACCACCTCCAAGGTTGTGAACTCCTGAGCATTTTCCATTCCAGATATGTATTCACTGATTTTGTAACTCTTCTCCTCTAATTGTGTCTTACTTGGGGTGAAGGTAATGTCAAGGCATTCTTCTGGATGAGAGCGGGAGGATATTTGTGCAGCATATTTTTACATACACATTGGATTCATTTTCCAAATTTCCATTCGAAATACTGAATCCCTGACACTAACCCATACCTAGTAGACTCAGACTATTCATCCTAATATAATGGAGACAATTAGCCCAACACATTAGAAATACAAGTACTTCAGAGGAGACATGTTGTATAGTTGGACATTACATTTGCATTATATAAGGTAGGAGTTATAAATCTAGTCAAATTTATTTGAAATATTCTCCATGTGTTTTTAAGCTTAACAAATATGTGAATTCTTATTTCCCTTTTCTGTAGCCTATTCACACATGTACATTTATATGCATATATAGAATCCTACCAGGTATCACACGTACATTTTTGTGAGGTGGCTGTCTTGGCAGATACAAATTGTGAGAAGAGTTCACTCCTCCTAAATGCTGTTGGAAATGAAAATTCAACCTATAGGAGAGCGTCCTAGTAGAACAACATTATACATTAACTCATGTTCAGTAAAATAAATATTTTTGCATTTGTGGATGATACATATTTACTGATGAATTTCGATTGGCATTTATATTGGTACTTTTTAATGTCTGTGAGTGTTGTGTGTGTGTGTGTGTGTGTGTATATACAGATATAGATATAGATATACTCTCCAAATTTTTCAAAATATGAAATATATGTGTCTAATATACACTTTCTAAATTCATTCATATTCATGTATGTGGATTTATAATCCACTTTTCACAAGATTATAATCAGAAATATTCATCCACCTGAAATACATATTTGTTTCCTAGTACTGAAAACTAACTTCAGTGAATGGTGCATACAAATCCTAATTATTCTACAGTAACTGACCCAGTCTAACATCAATGCAAGTAGACTCCTATGGGACATGATATGTAATTTGTCATTCATTTGTATTCGACACTGGTACATTATTGTTTCTTCAGTTTTTGCACATCACAGGATATACATTTCATCCACAAGTTCACAAATTAATAAGCATTTGTTTCAACTTTAACCACTTCTTGCTTCAGAACACATGTACTGTCAGGGTATTCTTGACTGGTCTTTTCATGAGACTTCTTTCCAAACACATTATTTTGAATTTCCATAATCATTTTGAAGCAAAACTCACACACTCTTTATGATAAACCTAAACACAAATATTTCCATTACATATATACCTGGTTGGAATGAATGATTGTATATCAATATACGATTTCCTTTAATTTTTCAGATATCAGTTCAATTCATTATTTAAAGTTCAAAAAAGTTATATTATTTATTCACAGTATGGTCTATTCATGCTTTTTCTCTATGTTCCTAGAAACAGGGTACACCTCTTTGTACCCCCGATTCTCATTTTACATCTTCAATATATTGCTCCCAGAAATGGTGAAAGAAATACTCATGTCACCTCATTATCACAGTAATATTCTGGACAAAAAATGGAAAGGTCACACTTATGATTGTACCAAAGCCTAAATGGAAAGTGAACATGGATTTCTAAAAACATCCATGTCCAGGTTGCCTAATGCTGTCAATTGTCAATCCTATTGGTGACTACATATTTGTTTTTTTCCTAATTTATATATTCAAACTCAACCCTGTTGAAAACGTCTAATTCTATCACTCACTTTATACTTTGCCTGATTTCGTAATGTTTCTATTGATATCTGCTTTTCTACATATTTTCCCCAGTTCAACATAGTGACTGACTCTTCATATGTGCTGACATTTACATTCACTCAACAACCGAAAGTCTATTGCTAAAGAACTTTTGGTCCAAATCCTATACTCACTCTTCTTCCTAAACCTACCGACTATCTTCCTAATCCTACTGAATATCCCTTTTTGACTGGATGTTCTCTTCTAAATTCAATCATCCAATGTACAAGGTCCTATGCCATTGTATATGGAATTATCTGAGGCATCTTTGCAGAACATCATTCAAAGCTAAGTATCCCAATCAAGGGCAAAACCCTTCTGGGCTTCAAATCATACCTAGATTTCTGTTTTCCTACTTATATTACACCTCTATATTCTTGTAAATATTGCAGGTTCCCAATACCATTATTCATCACACAGAATCACTCGTAATCCAAATCAACCCTGTTTTTAACCCCAAGTATACACTGTTCCCTCAATCATTTTACAGAAGAGCAGAGACAGAGTGGTTCTTACAATACAGGAAAGTTGGGGACCTTCAACCTGATGAGAACCTCAAATGTCCATGCCCAAATGGTACCTGGAGAAGTTGTAGGCAGGTATGAAGCACCTGAGAGAGCAAAAGTCATCTTCCATGGCAAACAACCTGGTCAGGATGAAGGGATGTGACTGAATCTGCCTCTCTCTCTTCTTATTGTACAGAAGATGGACCAAACCAGGGCTGAGTGGAGAGCTGTTCCCGGGTGCCAATGGTGATATACATTCTACCTTATGAAAGTGTCACAGGAAGTTCTGGCAACCTCCATCTTATGTTACCCTTGGAAGCAACTGTTAGGACAAAGTGGTTGCCAAGGCAGTGACCTCATTCAGTTCCAAAGAATGTGAAATACCTCATTTCCTTGGTGATGGAACTCTCTGAACTTGGTATCCAAAAAGCCAGACACCCAGAGGCAGTCCCAGTCCCAGTCCCAGTGGGCTCACTTGTTTGGATTTACCAAGGACAGAGTCAGTTTTCTTGGTACCTAATGATGTGAGGATGGCCAAATGCCAGGAGAGCTCTGAACATGGACCTTTCCTGAGAAAACAGGTAGTGGCTAACCACTTTTTCCTGACATCTTCACAGAGTTGGTCAAGGAATCAAGATCTGAGAGAAGACAGGCCATTTCGGGGGAACATAGTATGGCCCACCAGTCAGAGGACACTCCGGATAGTCACAGACATACTTGGGGGAAGGAGGTGCCTTTGTGGGAGTGGGTGCGGGTTTGTTGTTTTGTCTCATGTTCTGAGAATAGATAGAAAAGGCGGTTTGTTTGGTTTGGAGTGGACAGTTTCTAGTAAGTCATTTGACATGGCGAGTGTTTCTCTTTCTGTGTATCCCACTGTGTCCGTTGTTGTAGACATTAGAAAAGAGAATGCATTAATGGATGTGTCTTGTCTAGTATAAATCTTCCCATAATTCATCCTGCCCAATATATGAATGGACTGCAGCTTGTCTTATCAATGTGCAACACCTGCTATCTTTCTAAGTTGTTGTTTTCTTCCTGAATTCTGGACACTCTCCAGAATAGGCTCATGGATTTGTGTACAAAATATGTACCACCTCCAAGCTCTGTGACATGGCCATGTACTGGATAGCTGAAGAGAATGGCGAGCATCTCAAAAAACTCAGATATCAGTGTGACCAGGAAAGTCTCAGTGCAGAAACCCTGCTTTGGGCCTTTTGCTTACTTATTGTTGTGTTGCACTGAATGTCAGGAAGGTCTTTGCCTCAGGCCACCCCTTTGTGAAGCCTGAAGAAAACAGTTTTCAAATGGAAATGAATGGGCCTCACCTGTGGCTCTTTATCAGCCTCTTGGACCTGTGTGTGGCTGTGACTTAGATTCTCAGCACCTGATGGATCTTAAGAATGATCCCATGTGAGCTTCCAAAACCAAAATGGCAAAAAATATCATTCATTGTGGATGAAGTCTCTTGCCTTCCTCTGTTAGGTTCCTGCAATCCATCAAATGACAATAGGGATTCTTTGGGTCAAATGAGTTCTTCAAAGCCCTGCAGAGGTGCTTGTGTTTTCGCATGACTCTAAATCACCTAAAGAATCGATACCTAAAATCAGTAGGCCTCAAATTGGAGAAACAAAGAAGTATTAACGGCAGGCTTATTTGTTCGCTCCTGTTTCAGAGAAACGGTGTCCAGGCTACCCTGACTTTAGGCAAATGAGGGGCAAACGAGCTGATTTTGGACACTGTCTTGGGCTGCGCCCCTCATGGAAACCTCCAGCCAGAGGTTAAGATGATTGACTATATGGAATAAGATGAAGGCCATGTGGGAGTGTTTTGGTTTTAATTTTGGTCATTTGTGTTGCATTGGAAAAAATGACTGGGTCCACGTGAGCTTGAACTCTGGTGTGATTCCCCTTAGAGACTGGGTTTTGGAACTGAACTCAGAGAAGCATTGCCATGAATTTTGTTGGGATTTTAAGAGGCCACGCATGAAAGTCGCTCTTGGAAACTGAGACCTAGGCCCCGGGTGGATTTCCACAGAGGCCTGGGAATCTCAGCAAGGATATCACATGATTTTATTCTTAAAGAAATGGCAGCCATAGTTTAGAGTCAAAACACACATGGACCTCACATTGTAGACCTCAATGGGCCTGGCCTAATGTGACCTTTTGTCCACTCTTTGGGAAGCCGTGCCTGTGAGAGTTCTCCAGAGATTTCATTGAAATGAGCTTCCTCACCATTTAATGTTTGCTGAATGAACTGAAACCCACAGTGCCTCCAACTTCATGGTTGAAAAATGGCTAGATAAATACCATGAAATTTTTGAAATTCCTATGACCAGGTGGCACTGGAGAAACATTGGATGTCCTGTTGCTGATCATGAGTATACCAGACAGTGCCTTGATTTTCTGAGTTTCATGAAAATGGTGTAGAACAGAGATGCCAGAAATTTGGAGCCTGCTGAGTAGTGGGTCTAGAGCAGTGGTGGGGAGATGTTTGCTAAAACATCCGTGGTAGGGCCATGTGGATCTACCATTGGATTCCAAATGGCTTGTAACTGACATGGTGCAGCCAACAGACCCTTATATGTAAAGGCATCTTGTTATATGGAGAGTTTTCAGAGGAAAATTAAGAATCAGGTTGATATGGACAAGGGGGCAATGGGGCAAGCTGTGAGAGATAGGAGCCTAATTGGTGCATTCTCTTGCAGACCCTGACCCACCACACGTGACAGAACTCCCTCCAGCACTGTGTCCCAGTTTAGCTCCTAGTATTTCGTGAAACAAATACCAAACTCACAGTGCAGCAGCAAAAACACCACAAACAGTGGAGGAGGACCAAATGGCATCACAGTCCACACGGGGAGACACTAAGTCCCCAGTGGCCTCAGTTTACCTACAAAGAGAGGATTCAGCACTGCTTCATCTTGTTCATTGGAAAATAAGAAACCATGTCCTCCAGGTCACATAGATGCAGACCCAGCTTTGATGGTCTCACTACAGAGGAATCCAAATCTCCTGAAAACTACATATATTTCAAGTGTGGAAGCTCAGAGGCATTTTCTCAAAAATTTTTAGGCCAGCAGAGCTCCATGTTTGTGAAGTGTTTACCCTGTCCCTTAGTTTTGGAATCTCCTCTACCACCTCCAAGGTTGTGAACTCCTGAGCATTTTCCATTCCAGATATGTATTCACTGATTTTGTAACTCTTCTCCTCTAATTGTGTCTTACTTGGGGTGAAGGTAATGTCAAGGCATTCTTCTGGATGAGAGCGGGAGGATATTTGTGCAGCATATTTTTACATACACATTGGATTCATTTTCCAAATTTCCATTCGAAGTACTGAATCCCTGACACTAACCCATACCTAGTAGACTCAGACTATTCATCCTAATATAATGGAGACAATTAGCCCAACACATTAGAAATACAAGTACTTCAGAGGAGACATGTTGTATAGTTGGACATGACATTTGCATTATATAAGTTAGGAGTTATAAATCTAGTCAAATTTATTTGAAATATTCTCCATGTGTTTTTAAGCTTAACAAATATGTGAATTCTTATTTCCCTTTTCTGTAGCCTATTCACACATGTATATTTATATGCATATATAGAATCCTACCAGGTATCACACGTACATTTTTGTGAGGTGGCTGTCTTGGCAGATACAAATTATGAGAAGAGTTCACTCCTCCTAAATGCTGTTGGAAATGAAAATTCAACCTATAGGAGAGCGTCCTAGTAGAACAACATTATACATTAACTCATGTTCAGTAAAATAAATATTTTTGCATTTGTGGATGATACATATTTACTGATGAATTTCGATTGGCATTTATATTGGTACTTTTTAATGTCTGTGAGTGTTGTGTGTGTGTGTGTGTGTGTGTATACAGATATAGATATAGATATACTCTCCAAATTTTTCAAAATATGAAATATATGTGTCTAATATACACTCTCTAAATTCATTCATGTTCATGTATGTGGATTTATAATCCACTTTTCACAAGATTATAATCAGAAATATTCATCCACCTGAAATACATATTTGTTTCCTAGTACTGAAAACTAACTTCAGTGAATGGTGCATACAAATCCTAATTATTCTACAGTAACTGACCCAGTCTAACATCAATGCAAGTAGACTCCTATGGGACATGATATGTAATTTGTCATTCATTTGTATTCGACACTGGTACATTATTGTTTCTTCAGTTTTTGCACATCACAGGATATACATTTCATCCACAAGTTCACAAATTAATAAGCATTTGTTTCAACTTTAACCACTTCTTGCTTCAGAACACATGTATTGTCAGGGTATTCTTGACTGGTCTTTTCATGAGACTTCTTTCCAAACACATTATTTTGAATTTCCATAATCATTTTGAAGCAAAACTCACACACTCTTTATGATAAACCTAAACACAAATATTTCCATTACATATATACCTGGTTGGAATGAATGATTGTATATCAATATACGATTTCCTTTAATTTTTCAGATATCAGTTCAATTCATTATTTAAAGTTCAAAAAAGTTATATTATTTATTCACAGTATGGTCTATTCATGCTTTTTCTCTATGTTCCTAGAAACAGGGTACACCTCTTTGTACCCCCGATTCTCATTTTACATCTTCAATATATTGCTCCCAGAAATGGTGAAAGAAATACTCATGTCACCTCATTATCACAGTAATATTCTGGACAAAAAATGGAAAGGTCACCCTTATGATTGTACCAAAGCCTAAATGGAAAGTGAACATGGATTTCTAAAAACATCCATGTCCAGGTTGCCTAATGCTGTCAATTGTCAATCCTATTGGTGACTACATATTTGTTTTTTTTCCTAATTTATATATTCAAACTCAACCCTGTTGAAAATGTCTAATTCTATCACTCACTTTATACTTTGCCTGATTTCGTAATGTTTCTATTGATATCTGCTTTTCTACATATTTTCCCCAGTTCAACATAGTGACTGACTCTTCATATGTGCTGACATTTACATTCACTCAACAACCGAAAGTCTATTGCTAAAGAACTTTTGGTCCAAATCCTATACTCACTCTTCTTCCTAATCCTACCGACTATCTTCCTAATCCTACTGAATATCCCTTTTTGACTGGATGTTCTCTTCTAAATTCAATCATCCAATGTACAAGGTCCTATGCCATTGTATATCGAATTATCTGAGGCATCTTTGCAGAACATCATTCAAAGCTAAGTATCCCAATCAAGGGCAAAACCCTTCTGGGCTTCAAATCATACCTAGATTTCTGTTTTCCTACTTATATTTCACCTCTATATTCTTGTAAATATTGCAGGTTCCCAATACCATTATTCATCACACAGAATCACTCGTAATCCAAATCAAACCTGTTTTTAACCCCAAGTATATACTGTTCCCTCAATCATTTTACAGAAGAGCAGAGACAGAGTGGTTCTTACAATACAGGAAAGTTGGGGACCTTCAACCTGATGAGAACCTCAAATGTCCATGCACAAATGGTACCTGGAGAAGTTGTAGGCAGGTATGAAGCACCTGAGAGAGCAAAAGTCATCTTCCATGGCAAACAACCTGGTCAGGATGAAGGGATGTGTCTGAATCTGCCTCTCTCTCTTCTTATTGTACAGAAGATGGACCAAACCAGGGCTGAGTGGAGAGCTGTTCCCGGGTGCCAATGGTGATATACATTCTACCTTATGAAAGTGTCACAGGAAGTTCTGGCAACCTCCATCTTATGTTACCCTTGGAAGCAACTGTTAGGACAAAGTGGTTGCCAAGGCAGTGACCTCATTCAGTTCCAAAGAATGTGAAATACCTCATTTCCTTGGTGATGGAACTCTCTGAACTTGGTATCCAAGAAGCCAGACACCCAGAGGCAGTCCCAGTCCCAGTCCCAGTGGGCTCACTTGTTTGGATTTACCAAGGACAGAGTCAGTTTTCTTGGTACCTAATGATGTGAGGATGGCCAAATGCCAGGAGAGCTCTGAACATGGACCTTTCCTGAGAAAACAGGTAGTGGCTAACCACTTTTTCCTGACATCTTCACAGAGTTGGTCAAGGAATCAAGATCTGAGAGAAGACAGGCCATTTCGGGGGAACATAGTATGGCCCACCAGTCAGAGGACACTCCGGATAGTCACAGACGTACTTGGGGGAAGGAGGTGCCTTTGTGGGAGTGGGTGTGGGTTTGTTGTTTTGTCTCATGTTCTGAGAATAGATAGAAAAGGCGGTTTGTTTGGTTTGGAGTGGACAGTTTCTAGTAAGTCATTTGACATGGCGAGTGTTTCTCTTTCTGTGTATCCCACTGTGTCCGTTGTTGTAGACATTAGAAAAGAGAATGCATTAATGGATGTGTCCTGTCTAGTATAAATCTTCCCATAATTCATCCTGCCCAATATATGAATGGACTGCAGCTTGTCTTATCAATGTGCAACACCTGCTATCTTTCTAAGTTGTTGTTTTCTTCCTGAATTCTGGCCACTCTCCAGAATAGGCTCATGGATTTGTGTCCAAAATATGTACCACCTCCAAGCTCTGTGACATGGCCATGTACTGGATAGCTGAAGAGAATGGCCAGCATCTCAAAAAACTCAGATATCAGTGTGACCAGGAAAGTCTCAGTGCAGAAACCCTGCTTTGGGCCTTTTGCTTACTTATTGTTGTGTTGCACTGAATGTCAGGAAGGTCTTTGCCTCAGGCCACCCCTTTGTGAAGCCTGAAGAAAACAGTTTTCAAATGTAAATGAATGGGCCTCACCTGTGGCTCTTTATCAGCCTCTTGGACCTGTGTGTGGCTGTGACTTAGATTCTCAGCACCTGATGGATCTTAAGAATGATCCCATGTGAGCTTCCAAAACCAAAATGGCAAAAAATATCATTCATTGTGGATGAAGTCTCTTGCCTTCCTCTGTTAGGTTCCTGCAATCCATCAAATGACAATAGGGATTCTTTGGGTCAAATGAGTTCTTCAAAGCCCTGCAGAGGTGCTTGTGTTTTCGCATGACTCTAAATCACCTAAAGAATCGATACCTAAAATCAGTAGGCCTCAAATTGGAGAAACAAAGAAGTATTAACGGCAGGCTTATTTGTTCGCTCCTGTTTCAGAGAAACGGTGTCCAGGCTACCCTGACTTTAGGCAAATGAGGGGCAAATGAGCTGATTTTGGACACTGTCTTGGGCTGCGCCCCTCATGGAAACCTCCAGCCAGAGGTTAAGATGATTGACTATATGGAATAAGATGAAGGCCATGTGGTAGTGTTTTGGTTTTAATTTTGGTCATTTGTGTTGCATTGGAAAAAATGACTGGGTCCACGTGGGCTTGAACTCTGGTGTGATTCCCCTTAGAGACTGGGTTTTGGAACTGAACTCAGAGAAGCATTGCCATGAATTTTGTTGGGATTTTAAGAGGCCACGCATGAAAGTCGCTCTTGGAAACTGAGACCTAGGCCCCGGGTGGATTTCCACAGAGGCCTGGGAATCTCAGCAAGGATATCACATGATTTTATTCTTAAAGAAATGGCAGCCATAGTTGAGAGTCAAAACACACATTGACCTCACATTGTAGACCTCAATGGGCCTGGCCTAATGTGACCTTTTGTCCACTCTTTGGGAAGCCGTGCCTGTGAGAGTTCTCCAGAGATTTCATTGAAATGAGCTTCCTCACCATTTAATGTTTGCTGAATGAACTGAAACCCACAGTGCCTCCAACTTCATGGTTGAAAAATGGCTAGATAAATACCATGAAATTTTTGAAATTCCTATGACCAGGTGGCACTGGAGAAACATTGGATGTCCTGTTGCTGATCATGAGTATACCAGACAGTGCCTTGATTTACTGAGTTTCATGAAAATGGTGTAGAACAGAGATGCCAGAAATTTGGAGCCTGCTGAGTAGTGGGTCTAGAGCAGTGGTGGGGAGGTGTTTGCTAAAACATCCGTGGTAGGGCCATGTGGATCTACCATTGGATTCCAAATGGCTTGTAACTGACATGGTGCAGCCAACAGACCCTTATATGTAAAGGCATCTTGTTATATGGAGAGTTTTCAGAGGAAAATTAAGAATCAGGTTGATATGGACAAGGGGGCAATGGGGCAAGCTGTGAGAGATAGGAGCCTAGTTGGTGCATTCTCTTGCAGACCCTGACCCACCACACGTGACAGAACTCCCTCCAGCACTGTGTCCCTGTTTAGCTCCTAGTATTTCGTGAAACAAATACCAAACTCACAGTGCAGCAGCAAAAACACCACAAAAAGTGGAAGAGGACCAAATGGCTTCACAGTCCACACGGGGAGACACTTAGTCCCCAGTGGCCTCAGTTTACCTACAAAGAGAGGATTCAGCACTGCTTCATCTTGTTCATTGGAAAATAAGAAACCATGTCCTCCAGGTCACATAGATGCAGACCCAGCTTTGGTGGTCTCACTACAGAGGAAGCCAAATCTCCTGAAAACTACATATATTTCAAGTGTGGAAGCTCAGAGGCAGTTTCTCAAAAAGTTTTTAGGCCAGCAGAGCTCCATGTTTGTGGAGTGTTTACCCTGTCCCTTAGTTTTGGAATCTCCTCTACCACCTCCAAGGTTGTGAACTCCTGAGCATTTTCCATTCCAGATATGTATTCACTGATTTTGTAACTCTTCTCCTCTAATTGTGTCTTACTTGGGGTGAAGGTAATGTCAAGGCATTCTTCTGGATGAGAGCGGGAGGATATTTGTGCAGCATATTTTTACATACACATTGGATTCATTTTCCAAATTTCCATTCGAAGTACTGAATCCCTGACACTAACCCATACCTAGTAGACTCAGACTATTCATCCTAATATAATGGAGAAAATTAGCCCAACACATTAGAAATACAAGTACTTCAGAGGAGACATGTTGTATATTTGGACTTGACATTTGCATTATATAAGGTAGGAGTTATAAATCTAGTCAAATTTATTTGAAATATTCTCCATGTGTTTTTAAGCTTAACAAATATGTGAATTCTTATTTCCCTTTTCTGTAGCCTATTCACACATGTATATTTATATGCATATATAGAATCCTACCAGGTATCACACGTACATTTTTGTGAGGTGGCTGTCTTGGCAGATACAAATTGTGAGAAGAGTTCACTCCTCCTAAATGCTGTTGGAAATGAAAATTCAACCTATAGGAGAGTGTCCTAGTAGAACAACATTATACATTAACTCATGTTCAGTAAAATAAATATTTTTGCATTTGTGGATGAAACATATTTACTGATGAATTTCGATTGGCATTTATATTGGTACTTTTTAATGTCTGTGAGTGTTGTGTGTGTGTGTGTGTATATGCAGATATAGATATAGATATACTCTCCAAATTTTTCAAAATATGAAATATATGTGTCTAATATACACTCTCTAAATTCATTCATGTTCATGTATGTGGATTTATAATCCACTTTTCACAAGATTATAATCAGAAATATTCATCCACCTGAAATACATATTTGTTTCCTAGTACTGACAACTAACTTCAGTGAATGGTGCATACAAATCCTAATTATTCTACAGTAACTGACCCAGTCTAACATCAATGCAAGTAGACTCCTATGGGACATGATATGTAATTTGTCATTCATTTGTATTCGACACTGGTACATTATTGTTTCTTCAGTTTTTGCACATCACAGGATATACATTTCATCCACAAGTTCACAAATTAATAAGCATTTGTTTCAACTTTAACCACTTCTTGCTTCAGAACACATGTATTGTCAGGGTATTCTTGACTGGTCTTTTCATGAGACTTCTTTCCAAACACATTATTTTGAATTTCCATAATCATTTTGAAGCAAAACTCACACACTCTTTATGATAAACCTAAACACAAATATTTCCATTACATATATACCTGGTTGGAATGAATGATTGTATATCAATATACGATTTCCTTTAATTTTTCAGATATCAGTTCAATTCATTATTTAAAGTTCAAAAAAGTTATATTATTTATTCACAGTATGGTCTATTCATGCTTTTTCTCTATGTTCCTAGAAACAGGGTACACCTCTTTGTACCCCCGATTCTCATTTTACATCTTCAATATATTGCTCCCAGAAATGGTGAAAGAAATACTCATGTCACCTCATTATCACAGTAATATTCTGGACAAAAAATGGAAAGGTCACACTTATGATTGTACCAAAGCCTAAATGGAAAGTGAACATGGATTTCTAAAAACATCCATGTCCAGGTTGCCTAATGCTGTCAATTGTCAATCCTATTGGTGACTACATATTTGTTCTTTTCCTAATTTATATATTCAAACTCAACCCTGTTGAAAATGTCTAATTCTATCACTCACTTTATACTTTGCCTGATTTCGTAATGTTTCTATTGATATCTGCTTTTCTCCATATTTTCCCCAGTTCAACATAGTGACTGACTCTTCATATGTGCTGACATTTACATTCACTCAACAACCGAAAGTCTATTGCTAAAGAACTTTTGGTCCAAATCCTATACTCACTCTTCTTCCTAAACCTACCGACTATCTTCCTAATCCTACTGAATATCCCTTTTTGACTGGATGTTCTCTTCTAAATTCAATCATCCAATGTACAAGGTCCTATGCCATTGTATATGGAATTATCTGAGGCATCTTTGCAGAACATCATTCAAAGCTAAGTATCCCAATCAAGGGCAAAACCCTTCTGGGCTTCAAATCATACCTAGATTTCTGTTTTCCTACTTATATTTCACCTCTATATTCTTGTAAATATTGCAGGTTCCCAATACCATTATTCATCACACAGAATCACTCGTAATCCAAATCAAACCTGTTTTTAACCCCAAGTATACACTGTTCCCTCAATCATTTTACAGAAGAGCAGAGACAGAGTGGTTCTTACAATACAGGAAAGTTGGGGACCTTCAACCTGATGAGAACCTCAAATGTCCATGCACAAATGGTACCTGGAGAAGTTGTAGGCAGGTATGAAGCACCTGAGAGAGCAAAAGTCATCTTCCATGGCAAACAACCTGGTCAGGATGAAGGGATGTGTCTGAATCTGCCTCTCTCTCTTCTTATTGTACAGAAGATGGACCAAACCAGGGCTGAGTAGAGAGCTTTTCCCGGGTGCCAATGGTGATATACATTCTACCTTATGAAAGTGTCACAGGAAGTTCTGGCAACCTCCATCTTATGTTACCCTTGGAAGCAACTGTTAGGACAAAGTGGTTGCCAAGGCAGTGACCTCATTCAGTTCCAAAGAATGTGAAATACCTCATTTCCTTGGTGATGGAACTCTCTGAACTTGGTATCCAAGAAGCCAGACACCCAGAGGCAGTCCCAGTCCCAGTCCCAGTGGGCTCACTTGTTTGGATTTACCAAGGACAGAGTCAGTTTTCTTGGTACCTAATGATGTGAGGATGGCCAAATGCCAGGAGAGCTCTGAAGATGGACCTTTCCTGAGAAAACAGGTAGTGGCTAACCACTTTTTCCTGACATCTTCACAGAGTTGGTCAAGGAATCAAGATCTGAGAGAAGACAGGCCATTTCGGGGGAACATAGTATGGCCCACCAGTCAGAGGACACTCCGGATAGTCACAGACGTACTTGGGGGAAGGAGGTGCCTTTGTGGGAGTGGGTGTGGGTTTGTTGTTTTGTCTCATGTTCTGAGAATAGATAGAAAAGGCGGTTTGTTTGGTTTGGAGTGGACAGTTTCTAGTAAGTCATTTGACATGGCGAGTGTTTCTCTTTCTGTGTATCCCACTGTGTCCGTTGTTGTAGACATTAGAAAAGAGAATGCATTAATGGATGTGTCCTGTCTAGTATAAATCTTCCCATAATTCATCCTGCCCAATATATGAATGGACTGCAGCTTGTCTTATCAATGTGCAACACCTGCTATCTTTCTAAGTTGTTGTTTTCTTCCTGAATTCTGGCCACTCTCCAGAATAGGCTCATGGATTTGTGTCCAAAATATGTACCACCTCCAAGCTCTGTGACATGGCCATGTACTGGATAGCTGAAGAGAATGGCGAGCATCTCAAAAAACTCAGATATCAGTGTGACCAGGAAAGTCTCAGTGCAGAAACCCTGCTTTGGGCCTTTTGCTTACTTATTGTTGTGTTGCACTGAATGTCAGGAAGGTCTTTGCCTCAGGCCACCCCTTTGTGAAGCCTGAAGAAAACAGTTTTCAAATGGAAATGAATGGGCCTCACCTGTGGCTCTTTATCAGCCTCTTGGACCTGTGTGTGGCTGTGACTTAGATTCTCAGCACCTGATGGATCTTAAGAATGATCCCATGTGAGCTTCCAAAACCAAAATGGCAAAAAATATCATTCATTGTGGATGAAGTCTCTTGCCTTCCTCTGTTAGGTTCCTGCAATCCATCAAAGGACAATAGGGATTCTTTGGGTCAAATGAGTTCTTCAAAGCCATGCAGAGGTGCTTGTGTTTTCGCATGACTCTAAATCACCTAAAGAATCGATACCTAAAATCAGTAGGCCTCAAATTGGAGAAACAAAGAAGTATTAACGGCAGGCTTATTTGTTCGCTCCTGTTTCAGAGAAACGGTGTCCAGGCTACCCTGACTTTAGGCAAATGAGGGGCAAACGAGCTGATTTTGGACACTGTCTTGGGCTGCGCCCCTCATGGAAACCTCCAGCCAGAGGTTAAGATGATTGACTATATGGAATAAGATGAAGGCCATGTGGGAGTGTTTTGGTTTTAATTTTGGTCATTTGTGTTGCATTGGAAAAAATGACTGGGTCCACGTGGGCTTGAACTCTGGTGTGATTCCCCTTAGAGACTGGGTTTTGGAACTGAACTCAGAGAAGCATTGCCATGAATTTTGTTGGGATTTTAAGAGGCCACGCATGAAAGTCGCTCTTGGAAACTGAGACCTAGGCCCCGGGTGGATTTCCACAGAGGCCTGGGAATCTCAGCAAGGATATCACATGATTTTATTCTTAAAGAAATGGCAGCCATAGTTGAGAGTCAAAACACACATGGACCTCACATTGTAGACCTCAATGGGCCTGGCCTAATGTGACCTTTTGTCCACTCTTTGGGAAGCCGTGCCTGTGAGAGTTCTCCAGAGATTTCATTGAAATGAGCTTCCTCACCATTTAATGTTTGCTGAATGAACTGAAACCCACAGTGCCTCCAACTTCATGGTTGAAAAATGGCTAGATAAATACCATGAAATTTTTGAAATCCCTATGACCAGGTGGCACTGGAGAAACATTGGATGTCCTGTTGCTGATCATGAGTATACCAGACAGTGCCTTGATTTATTGAGTTTCATGAAAATGGTGTAGAACAGAGATGCCAGAAATTTGGAGCCTGCTGAGTAGTGGGTCTAGAGCAGTGGTGGGGAGGTGTTTGCTCAAACATCCGTGGTAGGGCCATGTGGATCTACCATTGGATTCCAAATGGCTTGTAACTGACATGGTGCAGCCAACAGACCCTTATATGTAAAGGCATCTTGTTATATGGAGAGTTTTCAGAGGAAAATTAAGAATCAGGTTGATATGGACAAGGGGGCAATGGGGCAAGCTGTGAGAGATAGGAGCCTAGTTGGTGCATTCTCTTGCAGACCCTGACCCACCACACGTGACAGAACTCCCTCCAGCACTGTGTCCCAGTTTAGCTCCTAGTATTTCGTGAAACAAATACCAAACTCACAGTGCAGCAGCAAAAACACCACAAAAAGTGGAAGAGGACCAAATGGCTTCACAGTCCACACGGGGAGACACTTAGTCCCCAGTGGCCTCAGTTTACCTACAAAGAGAGGATTCAGCACTGCTTCATCTTGTTCATTGGAAAATAAGAAACCATGTCCTCCAGGTCACATAGATGCAGACCCAGCTTTGATGGTCTCACTACAGAGGAAGCCAAATCTCCTGAAAACTACATATATTTCAAGTGTGGAAGCTCAGAGGCAGTTTCTCAAAAAGTTTTTAGGCCAGCAGAGCTCCATGTTTGTGGAGTGTTTACCCTGTCCCTTAGTTTTGGAAACTCCTCTACCACCTCCAAGGTTGTGAACTCCTGAGCATTTTCCATTCCAGATATGTATTCACTGATTTTGTAACTCTTCTCCTCTAATTGTGTCTTACTTGGGGTGAAGGTAATGTCAAGGCATTCTTCTGGATGAGAGCGGGAGGATATTTGTGCAGCATATTTTTACATACACATTGGATTCATTTTCCAAATTTCCATTCGAAGTACTGAATCCCTGACACTAACCCATACCTAGTAGACTCAGACTATTCATCCTAATATAATGGAGACAATTAGCCCAACACATTAGAAATACAAGTACTTCAGAGGAGACATGTTGTATAGTTGGACTTGACATTTGCATTATATAAGGTAGGAGTTATAAATCTAGTCAAATTTATTTGAAATATTCTCCATGTGTTTTTAAGCTTAACAAATATGTGAATTCTTATTTCCCTTTTCTGTAGCCTATTCACACATGCATATTTATATGCATATATAGAATCCTACCAGGTATCACACGTACATTTTTGTGAGGTGGCTGTCTTGGCAGATACAAATTGTGAGAAGAGTTCACTCCTCCTAAATGCTGTTGGAAATGAAAATTCAACCTATAGGAGAGCGTCCTAGTAGAACAACATTATACATTAACTCATGTTCAGTAAAATAAATATTTTTGCAATTGTGGATGATACATATTTACTGATGAATTTCGATTGGCATTTATATTGGTACTTTTTAATGTCTGTGAGTGTTGTGTGTGTGTGTGTGTGTATATACAGATATAGATATAGATATACTCTCCAAATTTTTCAAAATATGAAATATATGTGTCTAATATACACTCTCTAAATTCATTCATGTTCATGTATGTGGATTTATAATCCACTTTTCACAAGATTATAATCAGAAATATTCATCCACCTGAAATACATATTTGTTTCCTAGTACTGAAAACTAACTTCAGTGAATGGTGCATACAAATCCTAATTATTCTACAGTAACTGACCCAGTCTAACATCAATGCAAGTAGACTCCTATGGGACATGATATGTAATTTGTCATTCATTTGTATTCGACACTGGTACATTATTGTTTCTTCAGTTTTTGCACATCACAGGATATACATTTCATCCACAAGTTCACAAATTAATAAGCATTTGTTTCAACTTTAACCACTTCTTGCTTCAGAACACATGTATTGTCAGGGTATTCTTGACTGGTCTTTTCATGAGACTTCTTTCCAAACACATTATTTTGAATTTCCATAATCATTTTGAAGCAAAACTCACACACTCTTTATGATAAACCTAAACACAAATATTTCCATTACATATATACCTGGTTGGAATGAATGATTGTATATCAATATACGATTTCCTTTAATTTTTCAGATATCAGTTCAATTCATTATTTAAAGTTCAAAAAAGTTATATTATTTATTCACAGTATGGTCTATTCATGCTTTTTCTCTATGTTCCTAGAAACAGGGTACACCTCTTTGTAACCCCGATTCTCATTTTACATCTTCAATATATTGCTCCCAGAAATGGTGAAAGAAATACTCATGTCACCTCATTATCACAGTAATATTCTGGACAAAAAATGGAAAGGTCACACTTATGATTGTACCAAAGCCTAAATGGAAAGTGAACATGGATTTCTAAAAACATCCATGTCCAGGTTTTCTAATGCTGTCAATTGTCAATCCTATTGGAGACTACATATTTGTTTTTTTCCTAATTTATATATTCAAACTCAACCCTGTTGAAAATGTCTAATTCTATCACTCACTTTATACTTTGCCTGATTTCGTAATGTTTCTATTGATATCTGCTTTTCTCCATATTTTCCCCAGTTCAACATAGTGACTGACTCTTCATATGTGCTGACATTTACATTCACTCAACAACCGAAAGTCTATTGCTAAAGAACTTTTGGTCCAAATCCTATACTCACTCTTCTTCCTAAACCTACCGACTATCTTCCTAATCCTACTGAATATCCCTTTTTGACTGGATGTTCTCTTCTAAATTCAATCATCCAATGTACAAGGTCCTATGCCATTGTATATGGAATTATCTGAGGCATCTTTGCAGAACATCATTCAAAGCTAAGTATCCCAATCAAGGGCAAAACCCTTCTGGGCTTCAAATCATACCTAGATTTCTGTTTTCCTACTTATATTTCACCTCTATATTCTTGTAAATATTGCAGGTTCCCAATACCATTATTCATCACACAGAATCACTCGTAATCCAAATCAAACCTGTTTTTAACCCCAAGTATACACTGTTCCCTCAATCATTTTACAGAAGAGCAGAGACAGAGTGGTTCTTACAATACAGGAAAGTTGGGGACCTTCAACCTGATGAGAACCTCAAATGTCCATGCACAAATGGTACCTGGAGAAGTTGTAGGCAGGTATGAAGCACCTGAGAGAGCAAAAGTCATCTTCCATGGCAAACAACCTGGTCAGGATGAAGGGATGTGTCTGAATCTGCCTCTCTCTCTTCTTATTGTACAGAAGATGGACCAAACAAGGGCTGAGTGGAGAGCTGTTCCCGGGTGCCAATGGTGATATACATTCTACCTTATGAAAGTGTCACAGGAAGTTCTGGCAACCTCCATCTTATGTTACCCTTGGAAGCAACTGTTAGGACAAAGTGGTTGCCAAGGCAGTGACCTCATTCAGTTCCAAAGAATGTGAAATACCTCATTTCCTTGGTGATGGAACTCTCTGAACTTGGTATCCAAGAAGCCAGACACCCAGAGGCAGTCCCAGTCCCAGTCCCAGTGGGCTCACTTGTTTGGATTTACCAAGGACAGAGTCAGTTTTCTTGGTACCTAATGATGTGAGGATGGCCAAATGCCAGGAGAGCTCTGAACATGGACCTTTCCTGAGAAAACAGGTAGTGGCTAACCACTTTTTCCTGACATCTTCACAGAGTTGGTCAAGGAATCAAGATCTGAGAGAAGACAGGCCATTTCGGGGGAACATAGTATGGCCCACCAGTCAGAGGACACTCCGGATAGTCAAAGACGTACTTGGGGGAAGGAGGTGCCTTTGTGGGAGTGGGTGTGGGTTTGTTGTTTTGTCTCATGTTCTGAGAATAGATAGAAAAGGCGGTTTGTTTGGTTTGGAGTGGACAGTTTCTAGTAAGTCATTTGACATGGCGAGTGTTTCTCTTTCTGTGTATCCCACTGTGTCCGTTGTTGTAGACATTAGAAAAGAGAATGCATTAATGGATGTGTCCTGTCTAGTATAAATCTTCCCATAATTCATCCTGCCCAATATATGAATGGACTGCAGCTTGTCTTATCAATGTGCAACACCTGCTATCTTTCTAAGTTGTTGTTTTCTTCCTGAATTCTGGACACTCTCCAGAATAGGCTCATGGATTTGTGTACAAAATATGTACCACCTCCAAGCTCTGTGACATGGCCATGTACTGGATAGCTGAAGAGAATGGCGAGCATCTCAAAAAACTCAGATATCAGTGTGACCAGGAAAGTCTCAGTGCAGAAACCCTGCTTTGGGCCTTTTGCTTACTTATTGTTGTGTTGCACTGAATGTCAGGAAGGTCTTTGCCTCAGGCCACCCCTTTGTGAAGCCTGAAGAAAACAGTTTTCAAATGGAAATGAATGGGCCTCACCTGTGGCTCTTTATCAGCCTCTTGGACCTGTGTGTGGCTGTGACTTAGATTCTCAGCACCTGATGGATCTTAAGAATGATCCCATGTGAGCTTCCAAAACCAAAATGGCAAAAAATATCATTCATTGTGGATGAAGTCTCTTGCCTTCCTCTGTTAGGTTCCTGCAATCCATCAAAGGACAATAGGGATTCTTTGGGTCAAATGAGTTCTTCAAAGCCCTGCAGAGGTGCTTGTGTTTTCGCATGACTCTAAATCACCTAAAGAATCCATACCTAAAATCAGTAGGCCTCAAATTGGAGAAACAAAGAAGTATTAACGGCAGGCTTATTTGTTCGCTCCTGTTTCAGAGAAACGGTGTCCAGGCTACCCTGACTTTAGGCAAATGAGGGGCAAACGAGCTGATTTTGGACACTGTCTTGGGCTGCGCCCCTCATGGAAACCTCCAGCCAGAGGTTAAGATGATTGACTATATGGAATAAGATGAAGGCCATGTGGGAGTGTTTTGGTTTTAATTTTGGTCATTTGTGTTGCATTGGAAAAAATGACTGGGTCCACGTGGGCTTGAACTCTGGTGTGATTCCCCTTAGAGACTGGGTTTTGGAACTGAACTCAGAGAAGCATTGCCATGAATTTTGTTGGGATTTTAAGAGGCCACGCATGAAAGTCGCTCTTGGAAACTGAGACCTAGGCCCCGGGTGGATTTCCACAGAGGCCTGGGAATCTCAGCAAGGATATCACATGATTTTATTCTTAAAGAAATGGCAGCCATAGTTGAGAGTCAAAACACACATGGACCTCACATTGTAGACCTCAATGGGCCTGGCCTAATGTGACCTTTTGTCCACTCTTTGGGAAGCCGTGCCTGTGAGAGTTCTCCAGAGATTTCATTGAAATGAGCTTCCTCACCATTTAATGTTTGCTGAATGAACTGAAACCCACAGTGCCTCCAACTTCATGCTTGAAAAATGGCTAGATAAATACCATGAAATTTTTGAAATTCCTATGACCAGGTGGCACTGGAGAAACATTGGATGTCCTGTTGCTGATCATGAGTATACCAGACAGTGCCTTGATTTACTGAGTTTCATTAAAATGGTGTAGAACAGAGATGCCAGAAATTTGGAGCCTGCTGAGTAGTGGGTCTAGAGCAGTGGTGGGGAGGTGTTTGCTAAAACATCCATGGTAGGGCCATGTGGATCTACCATTGGATTCCAAATGGCTTGTAACTGACATGGTGCAGCCAACAGACCCTTATATGTAAAGGCATCTTGTTATATGGAGAGTTTTCAGAGGAAAATTAAGAATCAGGTTGATATGGACAAGGGGGCAATGGGGCAGAGATAGGAGCCTAGTTGGTGCATTCTCTTGCAGACCCTGACCCACCACACGTGACAGAACTCCCTCCAGCACTGTGTCCCAGTTTAGCTCCTAGTATTTCGTGAAACAAATACCAAACTCACAGTGCAGCAGCAAAAACACCACAAAAAGTGGAAGAGGACCAAATGGCTTCACAGTCCACACGGGGAGACACTTAGTCCCCAGTGGCCTCAGTTTACCTACAAAGAGAGGATTCAGCACTGCTTCATCTTGTTCATTGGAAAATAAGAAACCATGTCCTCCAGGTCACATAGATGCAGACCCAGCTTTGATGGTCTCACTACAGAGGAAGCCAAATCTCCTGAAAACTACATATATTTCAAGTGTGGAAGCTCAGAGGCAGTTTCTCAAAAAGTTTTTAGGCCAGCAGAGCTCCATGTTTGTGGAGTGTTTACCCTGTCCCTTAGTTTTGGAAACTCCTCTACCACCTCCAAGGTTGTGAACTCCTGAGCATTTTCCATTCCAGATATGTATTCACTGATTTTGTAACTCTTCTCCTCTAATTGTGTCTTACTTGGGGTGAAGGTAATGTCAAGGCATTCTTCTGGATGAGAGCGGGAGGATATTTGTGCAGCATATTTTTACATACACATTGGATTCATTTTCCAAATTTCCATTCGAAATACTGAATCCCTGACACTAACCCATACCTAGTAGACTCAGACTATTCATCCTAATATAATGGAGACAATTAGCCCAACACATTAGAAATACAAGTACTTCAGAGGAGACATGTTGTATAGTTGGACTTGACATTTGCATTATATAAGGTAGGAGTTATAAATCTAGTCAAATTTATTTGAAATATTCTCCATGTGTTTTTAAGCTTAACAAATATGTGAATTCTTATTTCCCTTTTCTGTAGCCTATTCACACATGTATATTTATATGCATATATAGAATCCTACCAGGTATCACACGTACATTTTTGTGAGGTGGCTGTCTTGGCAGATACAAATTGTGAGAAGAGTTCACTCCTCCTAAATGCTGTTGGAAATGAAAATTCAACCTATAGGAGAGCGTCCTAGTAGAACAACATTATACATTAACTCATGTTCAGTAAAATAAATATTTTTGCAATTGTGGATGATACATATTTACTGATGAATTTCGATTGGCATTTATATTGGTACTTTTTAATGTCTGTGAGTGTTGTGTGTGTGTGTGTGTATATACAGATATAGATATAGATATACTCTCCAAATTTTTCAAAATATGAAATATATGTGTCTAATATACACTCTCTAAATTCATTCATGTTCATGTATGTGGATTTATAATCCACTTTTCACAAGATTATAATCAGAAATATTCATCCACCTGAAATACATTTTGTTTCCTAGTACTGAAAACTAACTTCAGTGAATGGTGCATACAAATCCTAATTATTCTACAGTAACTGACCCAGTCTAACATCAATGCAAGTAGACTCCTATGGGACATGATATGTAATTTGTCATTCATTTGTATTCGACACTGGTACATTATTGTTTCTTCAGTTTTTGCACATCACAGGATATACATTTCATCCACAAGTTCACAAATTAATAAGCATTTGTTTCAACTTTAACCACTTCTTGCTTCAGAACACATGTACTGTCAGGGTATTCTTGACTGGTCTTTTCATGAGACTTCTTTCCAAACACATTATTTTGAATTTCCATAATCATTTTGAAGCAAAACTCACACACTCTTTATGATAAACCTAAACACAAATATTTCCATTACATATATACCTGGTTGGAATGAATGATTGTATATCAATATACGATTTCCTTTAATTTTTCAGATATCAGTTCAATTCATTATTTAAAGTTCAAAAAAGTTATATTATTTATTCACAGTATGGTCTATTCATGCTTTTTCTCTATGTTCCTAGAAACAGGGTACACCTCTTTGTACCCCCGATTCTCATTTTACATCTTCAATATATTGCTCCCAGAAATGGTGAAAGAAATACTCATGTCACCTCATTATCACAGTAATATTCTGGACAAAAAATGGAAAGGTCACACTTATGATTGTACCAAAGCCTAAATGGAAAGTGAACATGGATTTCTAAAAACATCCATGTCCAGGTTGCCTAATGCTGTCAATTGTCAATCCTATTGGTGACTACATATTTGTTTTTTTCCTAATTTATATATTCAAACTCAACCCTGTTGAAAATGTCTAATTCTATCACTCACTTTATACTTTGCCTGATTTCGTAATGTTTCTATTGATATCTGCTTTTCTACATATTTTCCCCAGTTCAACATAGTGACTGACTCTTCATATGTGCTGACATTTACATTCACTCAACAACCGAAAGTCTATTGCTAAAGAACTTTTGGTCCAAATCCTATACTCACTCTTCTTCCTAAACCTACCGACTATCTTCCTAATCCTACTGAATATCCCTTTTTGACTGGATGTTCTCTTCTAAATTCAATCATCCAATGTACAAGGTCCTATGCCATTGTATATGGAATTATCTGAGGCATCTTTGCAGAACATCATTCAAAGCTAAGTATCACAATCAAGGGCAAAACCCTTCTGGGCTTCAAATCATACCTAGATTTCTGTTTTCCTACTTATATTTCACCTCTATATTCTTGTAAATATTGCAGGTTCCCAATACCATTATTCATCACACAGAATCACTCGTAATCCAAATCAAACCTGTTTTTAACCCCAAGTATACACTGTTCCCTCAATCATTTTACAGAAGAGCAGAGACAGAGTGGTTCTTACAATACAGGAAAGTTGGGGACCTTCAACCTGATGAGAACCTCAAATGTCCATGCACAAATGGTACCTGGAGAAGTTGTAGGCAGGTATGAAGCACCTGAGAGAGCAAAAGTCATCTTCCATGGCAAACAACCTGGTCAGGATGAAGGGATGTGTCTGAATCTGCCTCTCTCTCTTCTTATTGTATAGAAGATGGACCAAACCAGTGCTGAGTGGAGAGCTGTTCCCGGGTGCCAATGGTGATATACATTCTACCTTATGAAAGTGTCACAGGAAGTTCTGGCAACCTCCATCTTATGTTACCCTTGGAAGCAACTGTTAGGACAAAGTGGTTGCCAAGGCAGTGACCTCATTCAGTTCCAAAGAATGTGAAATACCTCATTTCCTTGGTGATGGAACTCTCTGAACTTGGTATCCAAGAAGCCAGACACCCAGAGGCAGTCCCAGTCCCAGTCCCAGTGGGCTCACTTGTTTGGATTTACCAAGGACAGAGTCAGTTTTCTTGGTACCTAATGATGTGAGGATGGCCAAATGCCAGGAGAGCTCTGAACATGGACCTTTCCTGAGAAAACAGGTAGTGGCTAACCACTTTTTCCTGACATCTTCACAGAGTTGGTCAAGGAATCAAGATCTGAGAGAAGACAGGCCATTTCGGGGGAACATAGTATGGCCCACCAGTCAGAGGACACTCCGGATAGTCACAGACGTACTTGGGGGAAGGAGGTGCCTTTGTGGGAGTGGGTGTGGGTTTGTTGTTTTGTCTCATGTTCTGAGAATAGATAGAAAAGGCGGTTTGTTTGGTTTGGAGTGGACAGTTTCTAGTAAGTCATTTGACATGGCGAGTGTTTCTCTTTCTGTGTATCCCACTGTGTCCGTTGTTGTAGACATTAGAAAAGAGAATGCATTAATGGATGTGTCCTGTCTAGTATAAATCTTCCCATAATTCATCCTGCCCAATATATGAATGGACTGCAGCTTGTCTTATCAATGTGCAACACCTGCTATCTTTCTAAGTTGTTGTTTTCTTCCTGAATTCTGGACACTCTCCAGAATAGGCTCATGGATTTGTGTACAAAATATGTACCACCTCCAAGCTCTGTGACATGGCCATGTACTGGATAGCTGAAGAGAATGGCGAGCATCTCAAAAAACTCAGATATCAGTGTGACCAGGAAAGTCTCAGTGCAGAAACCCTGCTTTGGGCCTTTTGCTTACTTATTGTTGTGTTGCACTGAATGTCAGGAAGGTCTTTGCCTCAGGCCACCCCTTTGTGAAGCCTGAAGAAAACAGTTTTCAAATGGAAATGAATGGGCCTCACCTGTGGCTCTTTATCAGCCTCTTGGACCTGTGTGTGGCTGTGACTTAGATTCTCAGCACCTGATGGATCTTAAGAATGATCCCACGTGAGCTTCCAAAACCAAAATGGCAAAAAATATCATTCATTGTGGATGAAGTCTCTTGCCTTCCTCTGTTAGGTTCCTGCAATCCATCAAATGACAATAGGGATTCTTTGGGTCAAATGAGTTATTCAAAGCCCTGAAGAGGTGCTTGTGTTTTCGCATGACTCTAAATCACCTAAAGAATCGATACCTAAAATCAGTAGGCCTCAAATTGGAGAAACAAAGAAGTATTAACGGCAGGCTTATTTGTTCGCTCCTGTTTCAGAGAAACGGTGTCCAGGCTACCCTGACTTTAGGCAAATGAGGGGCAAACGAGCTGATTTTGGACACTGTCTTGGGCTGCGCCCCTCATGGAAACCTCCAGCCAGAGGATAAGATGATTGACTATATGGAATAAGATGAAGGCCATGTGGGAGAGTTTTGGTTTTAATTTTGGTCATTTGTGTTGCATTGGAAAAAATGACTGTGTCCACGTGAGCTTGAACTCTGGTGTGATTCCCCTTAGAGACTGGGTTTTGGAACTGAACTCAGAGAAGCATTGCCATGAATTTTGTTGGGATTTTAAGAGGCCACGCATGAAAGTCGCTCTTGGAAACTGAGACCTAGGCCCCGGGTGGATTTCCACAGAGGCCTGGGAATCTCAGCAAGGATATCACATGATTTTATTCTTAAAGAAATGGCAGCCATAGTTGAGAGTCAAAACACACATGGACCTCACATTGTAGACCTCAATGGGCCTGGCCTAATGTGACCTTTTGTCCACTCTTTGGGAAGCCGTGCCTGTGAGAGTTCTCCAGAGATTTCATTGAAATGAGCTTCCTCACCATTTAATGTTTGCTGAATGAACTGAAACCCACAGTGCCTCCAACTTCATGCTTGAAAAATGGCTAGATAAATACCATGAAATTTTTGAAATTCCTATGACCAGGTGGCACTGGAGAAACATTGGATGTCCTGTTGCTGATCATGAGTATACCAGACAGGTTGTTGATTTACTGAGTTTCATGAAAATGGTGTAGAACAGAGATGCCAGAAATTTGGAGCCTGCTGAGTAGTGGGTCTAGAGCAGTGGTGGGGAGGTGTTTGCTAAAACATCCGTGGTAGGGCCATGTGGATCTACCATTGGATTCCAAATGGCTTGTAACTGACATGGTGCAGCCAACAGACCCTTATATGTAAAGGCATCTTGTTATATGGAGAGTTTTCAGAGGAAAATTAAGAATCAGGTTGATATGGACAAGGGGGCAATGGGGCAAGCTGTGAGAGATAGGAGCCTAGTTGGTGCATTCTCTTGCAGACCCTGACCCACCACACGTGACAGAACTCCCTCCAGCACTGTGTCCCAGTTTAGCTCCTAGTATTTCGTGAAACAAATACCAAACTCACAGTGCAGCAGCAAAAACACCACAAAAATTGGAAGAGGATTAAATGGCTTCACAGTCCATACGGGGAGACACTTAGTCCCCAGTGGCCTCAGTTTACCTACAAAGAGAGGATTCAGCACTGCTTCATCTTGTTCATTGGAAAATAAGAAACCATGTCCTCCAGGTCACATAGCTGCAGACCCAGCTTTGATGGTCTCACTACAGAGGAAGCCAAGTCTCCTGAAAACTACATATATTTCAAGTGTGGAAGCTCAGAGGCAGTTTCTCAAAAAGTTTTTAGGCCAGCAGAGCTCCATGTTTGTGGAGTGTTTACCCTGTCCCTTAGTTTTGGAAACTCCTCTACCACCTCCAAGGTTGTGAACTCCTGAGCATTTTCCATTCCAGATATGTATTCACTGATTTTGTAACTCTTCTCCTCTAATTGTGTCTTACTTGGGGTGAAGGTAATGTCAAGGCATTCTTCTGGATGAGAGCGGGAGGATATTTGTGCAGCATATTTTTACATACACATTGGATTCATTTTCCAAATTTCCATTCGAAGTACTGAATCCCTGACACTAACCCATACCTAGTAGACTCAGACTATTCATCCTAATATAATGGAGACAATTAGCCCAACACATTAGAAATACAAGTACTTCAGAGGTGACATGTTGTATAGTTGGACTTGACATTTGCATTATATAAGGTAGGAGTTATAAATCTAGTCAAATTTATTTGAAATATTCTCCATGTGTTTTTAAGCTTAACAAATATGTGAATTCTTATTTCCCTTTTCTGTAGCCTATTCACACATGTATATTTATATGCATATATAGAATCCTACCAGGTATCACACGTACATTTTTGTGAGGTGGCTGTCTTGGCAGATACAAATTGTGAGAAGAGTTCACTCCTCCTAAATGCTGTTGGAAATGAAAATTCAACCTATAGGAGAGCGTCCTAGTAGAACAACATTATACATTAACTCATGTTCAGTAAAATAAATATTTTTGCAATTGTGGATGATACATATTTACTGATGAATTTCGATTGGCATTTATATTGGTACTTTTAATGTCTGTGAGTGTTGTGTGTGTGTGTGTGTATATACAGATATAGATATAGATATACTCTCCAAATTTTTCAAAATATGAAATATATGTGTCTAATATACACTCTCTAAATTCATTCATGTTCATGTATGTGGATTTATAATCCACTTTTCACAAGATTATAATCAGAAATATTCATCCACCTGAAATACATATTTGTTTCCTAGTACTGAAAACTAACTTCAGTGAATGGTGCATACAAATCCTAATTATTCTACAGTAACTGACCCAGTCTAACATCAATGCAAGTAGACTCCTATGGGACATGATATTTATTTTGTCATTCATTTGTATTCGACACTGGTACATTATTGTTTCTTCAGTTTTTGCACATCACAGGATATACATTTCATCCACAAGTTCACAAATTAATAAGCATTTGTTTCAACTTTAACCACTTCTTGCTTCAGAACACATGTATTGTCAGGGTATTCTTGACTGGTCTTTTCATGAGACTTCTTTCCAAACACATTATTTTGAATTTCCATAATCATTTTGAAGCAAAACTCACACACTCTTTATGATAAACCTAAACACAAATATTTCCATTACATATATACCTGGTTGGAATGAATGATTGTATATCAATATACGATTTCCTTTAATTTTTCAGATATCAGTTCAATTCATTATTTAAAGTTCAAAAAAGTTATATTATTTATTCACAGTATGGTCTATTCATGCTTTTTCTCTATGTTCCTAGAAACAGGGTACACCTATTTGTACCCCCGATTCTCATTTTACATCTTCAATATATTGCTCCCAGAAATGGTGAAAGAAATACTCATGTCACCTCATTATCACAGTAATATTCTGGACAAAAAATGGAAAGGTCACACTTATGATTGTACCAAAGCCTAAATGGAAAGTGAACATGGATTTCTAAAAACATCCATGTCCAGGTTGCCTAATGCTGTCAATTGTCAATCCTATTGGTGACTACATATTTGTTTTTTTCCTAATTTATATATTCAAACTCAACCCTGTTGAAAATGTCTAATTCTATCACTCACTTTATACTTTGCCTGATTTCGTAATGTTTCTATTGATATCTGCTTTTCTCCATATTTTCCCCAGTTCAACATAGTGACTGACTCTTCATATGTGCTGACATTTACATTCACTCAACAACCGAAAGTCTATTGCTAAAGAACTTTTGGTCCAAATCCTATACTCACTCTTCTTCCTAAACCTACCGACTATCTTCCTAATCCTACTGAATATCCCTTTTTGACTGGATGTTCTCTTCTAAATTCAATCATCCAATGTACAAGGTCCTATGCCATTGTATATGGAATTATCTGAGGCATCTTTGCAGAACATCATTCAAAGCTAAGTATCCCAATCAAGGGCAAAACCCTTCTGGGCTTCAAATCATACCTAGATTTCTGTTTTCCTACTTATATTTCACCTCTATATTCTTGTAAATATTGCAGGTTCCCAATACCATTATTCATCACACAGAATCACTCGTAATCCAAATCAAACCTGTTTTTAACCCCAAGTATACACTGTTCCCTCAATCATTTTACAGAAGAGCAGAGACAGAGTGGTTCTTACAATACAGGAAAGTTGGGGACCTTCAACCTGATGAGAACCTCAAATGTCCATGCACAAATGGTACCTGGAGAAGTTGTAGGCAGGTATGAAGCACCTGAGAGAGCAAAAGTCATCTTCCATGGCAAACAACCTGGTCAGGATGAAGGGATGTGTCTGAATCTGCCTCTCTCTCTTCTTATTGTACAGAAGATGGACCAAACCAGGGCTGAGTGGAGAGCTGTTCCCGGGTGCCAATGGTGATATACATTCTACCTTATGAAAGTGTCACAGGAAGTTCTGGCAACCTCCATCTTATGTTACCCTTGGAAGCAACTGTTAGGACAAAGTGGTTGCCAAGGCAGTGACCTCATTCAGTTCCAAAGAATGTGAAATACCTCATTTCCTTGGTGATGGAACTCTCTGAACTTGGTATCCAAGAAGCCAGACACCCAGAGGCAGTCCCAGTCCCAGTCCCAGTGGGCTCACTTGTTTGGATTTACCAAGGACAGAGTCAGTTTTCTTGGTACCTAATGATGTGAGGATGGCCAAATGCCAGGAGAGCTCTGAACATGGACCTTTCCTGAGAAAACAGGTAGTGGCTAACCACTTTTTCCTGACATCTTCACAGAGTTGGTCAAGGAATCAAGATCTGAGAGAAGACAGGCCATTTCGGGGGAACATAGTATGGCCCACCAGTCAGAGGACACTCCGGATAGTCACAGACGTACTTGGGGGAAGGAGGTGCCTTTGTGGGAGTGGGTGTGGGTTTGTTGTTTTGTCTCATGTTCTGAGAATAGATAGAAAAGGCGGTTTGTTTGGTTTGGAGTGGACAGTTTCTAGTAAGTCAGTTGACATGGCGAGTGTTTCTCTTTCTGTGTATCCCACTGTGTCCGTTGTTGTAGACATTAGAAAAGAGAATGCATTAATGGATGTGTCCTGTCTAGTATAAATCTTCCCATAATTCATCCTGCCCAATATATGAATGGACTGCAGCTTGTCTTATCAATGTGCAACACCTGCTATCTTTCTAAGTTGTTTTTTTCTTCCTGAATTCTGGCCACTCTCCAGAATAGGCTCATGGATTTGTGTCCAAAATATGTACCACCTCCAAGCTCTGTGACATGGCCATGTACTGGATAGCTGAAGAGAATGGCGAGCATCTCAAAAAACTCAGATATCAGTGTGACCAGGAAAGTCTCAGTGCAGAAACCCTGCTTTGGGCCTTTTGCTTACTTATTGTTGTGTTGCACTGAATGTCAGGAAGGTCTTTGCCTCAGGCCACCCCTTTGTGAAGCCTGAAGAAAACAGTTTTCAAATGGAAATGAATGGGCCTCACCTGTGGCTCTTTATCAGCCTCTTGGACCTGTGTGTGGCTGTGACTTAGATTCTCAGCACCTGATGGATCTTAAGAATGATCCCATGTGAGCTTCCAAAACCAAAATGGCAAAAAATATCATTCATTGTGGATGAAGTCTCTTGCCTTCCTCTGTTAGGTTCCTGCAATCCATCAAAGGACAATAGGGATTCTTTGGGTCAAATGAGTTCTTCAAAGCCCTGCAGAGGTGCTTGTGTTTTCGCATGACTCTAAATCACCTAAAGAATCGATACCTAAAATCAGTAGGCCTCAAATTGGAGAAACAAAGAAGTATTAACGGCAGGCTTATTTGTTCGCTCCTGTTTCAGAGAAACGGTGTCCAGGCTACCCTGACTTTAGGCAAATGAGGGGCAAACGAGCTGATTTTGGACACTGTCTTGGGCTGCGCCCCTCATGGAAACCTCCAGCCAGAGGTTAAGATGATTGACTATATGGAATAAGATGAAGGCCATGTGGGAGTGTTTTGGTTTTAATTTTGGTCATTTGTGTTGCATTGGAAAAAATGACTGGGTCCACGTGGGCTTGAACTCTGGTGTGATTCCCCTTAGAGACTGGGTTTTGGAACTGAACTCAGAGAAGCATTGCCATGAATTTTGTTGGGATTTTAAGAGGCCACGCATGAAAGTCGCTCTTGGAAACTGAGACCTAGGCCCCGGGTGGATTTCCACAGAGGCCTGGGAATCTCAGCAAGGATATCACATGATTTTATTCTTAAAGAAATGGCAGCCATAGTTGAGAGTCAAAACACACATGGACCTCACATTGTAGACCTCAATGGGCCTGGCCTAATGTGACCTTTTGTCCACTCTTTGGGAAGCCGTGCCTGTGAGAGTTCTCCAGAGATTTCATTGAAATGAGCTTCCTCACCATTTAATGTTTGCTGAGTGAATTGAAACCCACAGTGCCTCCAACTTCATGCTTGAAAAATGGCTAGATAAATACCATGAAATTTTTGAAATTCCTATGACCAGGTGGCACTGGAGAAACATTGGATGTCCTGTTGCTGATCATGAGTATACCAGACAGGTTGTTGATTTACTGAGTTTCATGAAAATGGTGTAGAACAGAGATGCCAGAAATTTGGAGCCTGCTGAGTAGTGGGTCTAGAGCAGTGGTGGGGAGGTGTTTGCTAAAACATCCGTGGTAGGGCCATGTGGATCTACCATTGGATTCCAAATGGCTTGTAACTGACATGGTGCAGCCAACAGACCCTTATATGTAAAGGCATCTTGTTATATGGAGAGTTTTCAGAGGAAAATTAAGAATCAGGTTGATATGGACAAGGGGGCAATGGGGCAAGCTGTGAGAGATAGGAGCCTAGTTGGTGCATTCTCTTGCAGACCCTGACCCACCACACGTGACAGAACTCCCTCCAGCACTGTGTCCCAGTTTAGCTCCTAGTATTTCGTGAAACAAATACCAAACTCACAGTGCAGCAGCAAAAACACCACAAAAAGTGGAAGAGGACCAAATGGCTTCACAGTCCACACGGG
Organism: Callospermophilus lateralis; assembly: GCF_048772815.1. Lineage (NCBI taxonomy): Eukaryota > Metazoa > Chordata > Mammalia > Rodentia > Sciuridae > Callospermophilus > Callospermophilus lateralis. The sequence continues at coordinate 4,230,902 of NW_027511351.1, forward strand.
GAGACACTTAGTCCCCAGTGGCCTCAGTTTACCTACAAAGAGATGATTCAGCACTGCTTCATCTCGTTCATTGGAAAATAAGAAACCATGTCCTCCAGGTCACATAGATGCAGACCCAGCTTTGATGGTCTCACTACAGAGGAAGCCAAATCTCCTGAAAACTACATATATTTCAAGTGTGGAAGCTCAGAGGCAGTTTCTCAAAAAGTTTTTAGGCCAGCAGAGCTCCATGTTTGTGGAGTGTTTACCCTGTCCCTTAGTTTTGGAAACTCCTCTACCACCTCCAAGGTTGTGAACTCCTGAGCATTTTCCATTCCAGATATGTATTCACTGATTTTGTAACTCTTCTCCTCTAATTGTGTCTTACTTGGGGTGAAGGTAATGTCAAGGCATTGTTCTGGATGAGAGCGGGAGGATATTTGTGCAGCATATTTTTACATACACATTGGATTCATTTTCCAAATTTCCATTCGAAGTACTGAATCCCTGACACTAACCCATACGTAGTAGACTCAGACTATTCATCCTAATATAATGGAGAAAATTAGCCCAACACATTAGAAATACAAGTACTTCAGAGGAGACATGTTGTATAGTTGGACTTCACATTTGCATTATATAAGGTAGGAGTTATAAATCTAGTAAAATTTATTTGAAATATTCTCCATGTGTTTTTAAGCTTAACAAATATGTGAATTCTTATTTCCCTTTTCTGTAGCCTATTCACACATGTATATTTATATGCATATATAGAATCCTACCAGGTATCACACGTACATTTTTGTGAGGTGCTGTCTTGGCAGATACAAATTGTGAGAAGAGTTCACTCCTCCTAAATGCTGTTGGAAATGAAAATTCAACCTATAGGAGAGCGTCCTAGTAGAACAACATTATACATTAACTCATGTTCAGTAAAATAAATATTTTTGCATTTGTGGATGATACATATTTACTGATGAATTTCGATTGGCATTTATATTGGTACTTTTTAATGTCTGTGAGTGTTGTGTGTGTGTGTGTATATACAGATATAGATATAGATATACTCTCCAAATTTTTCAAAATATGAAATATATGTGTCTAATATACACTCTCTAAATTCATTCATGTTCATGTATGTGGATTTATAATCCACTTTTCACAAGATTATAATCAGAAATATTCATCCACCTGAAATACATTTTGTTTCCTAGTACTGAAAACTAACTTCAGTGAATGGTGCATACAAATCCTAATTATTCTACAGTAACTGACCCAGTCTAACATCAATGCAAGTAGACTCCTATGGGACATGATATGTAATTTGTCATTCATTTGTATTCGACACTGGTACATTATTGTTTCTTCAGTTTTTGCACATCACAGGATATACATTTCATCCACAAGTTCACAAATTAATAAGCATTTGTTTCAACTTTAACCACTTCTTGCTTCAGAACACATGTATTGTCAGGGTATTCTTGACTGGTCTTTTCATGAGACTTCTTTCCAAACACATTATTTTGAATTTCCATAATCATTTTGAAGCAAAACTCACACACTCTTTATGATAAACCTAAACACAAATATTTCCATTACATATATACCTGGTTGGAATGAATGATTGTATATCAATATACGATTTCCTTTAATTTTTCAGATATCAGTTCAATTCATTATTTAAAGTTCAAAAAAGTTATATTATTTATTCACAGTATGGTCTATTCATGCTTTTTCTCTATGTTCCTAGAAACAGGGTACACCTCTTTGTACCCCCGATTCTCATTTTACATCTTCAATATATTGCTCCCAGAAATGGTGAAAGAAATACTCATGTCACCTCATTATCACAGTAATATTCTGGACAAAAAATGGAAAGGTCACACTTATGATTGTACCAAAGCCTAAATGGAAAGTGAACATGGATTTCTAAAAACATCCATGTCCAGGTTGCCTAATGCTGTCAATTGTCAATCCTATTGGTGACTACATATTTGTTTTTTTCCTAATTTATATATTCAAACTCAACCCTGTTGAAAATGTCTAATTCTATCACTCACTTTATACTTTGCCTGATTTCGTAATGTTTCTATTGATATCTGCTTTTCTACATATTTTCCCCAGTTCAACATAGTGACTGACTCTTCATATGTGCTGACATTTACATTCACTCAACAACCGAAAGTCTATTGCTAAAGAACTTTTGGTCCAAATCCTATACTCACTCTTCTTCCTAAACCTACCGACTATCTTCCTAATCCTACTGAATATCCCTTTTGGACTGGATGTTCTCTTCTAAATTGAATCATCCAATGTACAAGGTCCTATGCCATTGTATATGGAATTATCTGAGGCATCTTTGCAGAACATCATTCAAAGCTAAGTATCCCAATCAAGGGCAAAACCCTTCTGGGCTTCAAATCATACCTAGATTTCTGTTTTCCTACTTATATTTCACCTCTATATTCTTGTAAATATTGCAGGTTCCCAATACCATTATTCATCACACAGAATCACTCGTAATCCAAATCAAACCTGTTTTTAACCCCAAGTATACAATGTTCCCTCAATCATTTTACAGAAGAGCAGAGACAGAGTGGTTCTTACAATACAGGAAAGTTTGGGACCTTCAACCTGATGAGAACCTCAAATGTCCATGCACAAATGGTACCTGGAGAAGTTGTAGGCAGGTATGAAGCACCTGAGAGAGCAAAAGTCATCTTCCATGGCAAACAACCTGGTCAGGATGAAGGGATGTGTCTGAATCTGCCTCTCTCTCTTCTTATTGTACAGAAGATGGACCAAACCAGGGCTGAGTGGAGAGCTGTTCCCGGGTGGGAATGGTGATATACATTCTACCTTATGAAAGTGTCACAGGAAGTTCTGGCAACCTCCATCTTATGTTACCCTTGGAAGCAACTGTTAGGACAAAGTGGTTGCCAAGGCAGTGACCTCATTCAGTTCCAAAGAATGTGAAGTACCTCATTTCCTTTGTGATGGAACTCTCTGAACTTGGTATCCAAGAAGCCAGACACCCAGAGGCAGTCCCAGTCCCAGTCCCAGTGGGCTCACTTGTTTGGATTTACCAAGGACAGAGTCAGTTTTCTTGGTACCTAATGATGTGAGGATGGCCAAATGCCAGGAGAGCTCTGAACATGGACCTTTCCTGAGAAAACAGGTAGTGGCTAACCACTTTTTCCTGACATCTTCACAGAGTTGGTCAAGGAATCAAGATCTGAGAGAAGACAGGCCATTTCGGGGGAACATAGTATGGCCCACCAGTCAGAGGACACTCCGGATAGTCACAGACGTACTTGGGGGAAGGAGGTGCCTTTGTGGGAGTGGGTGTGGGTTTGTTGTTTTGTCTCATGTTCTGAGAATAGATAGAAAAGGCGGTTTGTTTGGTTTGGAGTGGACAGTTTCTAGTAAGTCAGTTGACATGGCGAGTGTTTCTCTTTCTGTGTATCCCACTGTGTCCGTTGTTGTAGACATTAGAAAAGAGAATGCATTAATGGATGTGTCCTGTCTAGTATAAATCTTCCCATAATTCATCCTGCCCAATATATGAATGGACTGCAGCTTGTCTTATCAATGTGCAACACCTGCTATCTTTCTAAGTTGTTGTTTTCTTCCTGAATTCTGGCCACTCTCCAGAATAGGCTCATGGATTTGTGTACAAAATATGTACCACCTCCAAGCTCTGTGACATGGCCATGTACTGGATAGCTGAAGAGAATGGCGAGCATCTCAAAAAACTCAGATATCAGTGTGACCAGGAAAGTCTCAGTGCAGAAACCCTGCTTTGGGCCTTTTGCTTACTTATTGTTGTGTTGCACTGAATGTCAGGAAGGTCTTTGCCTCAGGCCACCCCTTTGTGAAGCCTGAAGAAAACAGTTTTCAAATGGAAATGAATGGGCCTCACCTGTGGCTCTTTATCAGCCTCTTGGACCTGTGTGTGGCTGTGACTTAGATTCTCAGCACCTGATGGATCTTAAGAATGATCCCACGTGAGCTTCCAAAACCAAAATGGCAAAAAATATCATTCATTGTGGATGAAGTCTCTTGCCTTCCTCTGTTAGGTTCCTGCAATCCATCAAATGACAATAGGGATTCTTTGGGTCAAATGAGTTCTTCAAAGCCCTGCAGAGGTGCTTGTGTTTTCGCATGACTCTAAATCACCTAAAGAATCGATACCTAAAATCAGTAGGCCTCAAATTGGAGAAACAAAGAAGTATTAACGGCAGGCTTATTTGTTCGCTCCTGTTTCAGAGAAACGGTGTCCAGGCTACCCTGACTTTAGGCAAATGAGGGGCAAACGAGCTGATTTTGGACACTGTCTTGGGCTGCGCCCCTCATGGAAACCTCCAGCCAGAGGTTAAGATGATTGACTATATGGAATAAGATGAAGGCCATGTGGGAGTGTTTTGGTTTTAATTTTGGTCATTTGTGTTGCATTGGAAAAAATGACTGGGTCCACGTGGGCTTGAACTCTGGTGTGATTCCCCTTAGAGACTGGGTTTTGGAACTGAACTCAGAGAAGCATTGCCATGAATTTTGTTGGGATTTTAAGAGGCCACGCATGAAAGTCGCTCTTGGAAACTGAGACCTAGGCCCCGGGTGGATTTCCACAGAGGCCTGGGAATCTCAGCAAGGATATCACATGATTTTATTCTTAAAGAAATGGCAGCCATAGTTGAGAGTCAAAACACACATGGACCTCACATTGTAGACCTCAATGGGCCTGGCCTAATGTGTCCTTTTGTCCACTCTTTGGGAAGCCGTGCCTGTGAGAGTTCTCCAGAGATTTCATTGAAATGAGCTTCCTCACCATTTAATGTTTGCTGAATGAACTGAAACCCACAGTGCCTCCAACTTCATGCTTGAAAAATGGCTAGATAAATACCATGAAATTTTTGAAATTCCTATGACCAGGTGGCACTGGAGAAACATTGGATGTCCTGTTGCTGATCATGAGTATACCAGACAGTGCCTTGATTTACTGAGTTTCATGAAAATGGTGTAGAACAGAGATGCCAGAAATTTGGAGCCTGCTGAGTAGTGGGTCTAGAGCAGTGGTGGGGAGGTGTTTGCTAAAACATCCGTGGTAGGGCCATGTGGATCTACCATTGGATTCCAAATGGCTTGTAACTGACATGGTGCAGCCAACAGACCCTTATATGTAAAGGCATCTTGTTATATGGAGAGTTTTCAGAGGAAAATTAAGAATCAGGTTGATATGGACAAGGGGGCAATGGGGCAAGCTGTGAGAGATAGGAGCCTAGTTGGTGCATTCTCTTGCAGACCCTGACCCACCACACGTGACAGAACTCCCTCCAGCACTGTGTCCCAGTTTAGCTCCTAGTATTTCGTGAAACAAATACCAAACTCACAGTGCAGCAGCAAAAACACCACAAAAAGTGGAAGAGGACCAAATGGCTTCACAGTCCACACGGGGAGACACTTAGTCCCCAGTGGCCTCAGTTTACCTACAAAGAGAGGATTCAGCACTGCTTCATCTTGTTCATTGGAAAATAAGAAACCATGTCCTCCAGGTCACATAGATGCAGACCCAGCTTTGATGGTCTCACTACAGAGGAAGCCAAATCTCCTGAAAACTACATATATTTCAAGTGTGGAAGCTCAGAGGCAGTTTCTCAAAAAGTTTTTAGGCCAGCAGAGCTCCATGTTTGTGGAGTGTTTACCCTGTCCCTTAGTTTTGGAAACTCCTCTACCACCTCCAAGGTTGTGAACTCCTGAGCATTTTCCATTCCAGATATGTATTCACTGATTTTGTAACTCTTCTCCTCTAATTGTGTCTTACTTGGGGTGAAGGTAATGTCAAGGCATTGTTCTGGATGAGAGCGGGAGGATATTTGTGCAGCATATTTTTACATACACATTGGATTCATTTTTCAAATTTCCATTCGAGTACTGAATCCCTGACACTAACCCATACCTAGTAGACTCAGACTATTCATCCTAATATAATGGAGACAATTAGCCCAACACATTAGAAATACAAGTACTTCAGAGGTGACATGTTGTATAGTTGGACTTGACATTTGCATTATATAAGGTAGGAGTTATAAATCTAGTCAAATTTATTTGAAATATTCTCCATGTGTTTTTAAGCTTAACAAATATGTGAATTCTTATTTCCCTTTTCTGTAGCCTATTCACACATGTATATTTATATGCATATATAGAATCCTACCAGGTATCACACGTACATTTTTGTGAGGTGGCTGTCTTGGCAGATACAAATTGTGAGAAGATTTCACTCCTCCTAAATGCTGTTGGAAATGAAAATTCAACTTATAGGAGAGCGTCCTAGTAGAACAACATTATACATTAACTCATGTTCAGTAAAATAAATATTTTTGCAATTGTGGATGATACATATTTACTGATGAATTTCGATTGGCATTTATATTGGTACTTTTTAATGTCTGTGAGTGTTGTGTGTGTGTGTGTATATATACAGATATAGATATAGATATACTCTCCAAATTTTTCAAAATATGAAATATATGTGTCTAATATACACTCTCTAAATTCATTCATGTTCATGTATGTGGATTTATAATCCACTTTTCACAAGATTATAATCAGAAATATTCATCCACCTGAAATACATATTTGTTTCCTAGTACTGAAAACTAACTTCAGTGAATGGTGCATACAAATCCTAATTATTCTACAGTAACTGACCCAGTCTAACATCAATGCAAGTAGACTCCTATGGGACATGATATGTAATTTGTCATTCATTTGTATTCGACACTGGTACATTATTGTTTCTTCAGTTTTTGCACATCACAGGATATACATTTCATCCACAAGTTCACAAATTAATAAGCATTTGTTTCAACTTTAACCACTTCTTGCTTCAGAACACATGTATTGTCAGGGTATTCTTGACTGGTCTTTTCATGAGACTTCTTTCCAAACACATTATTTTGAATTTCCATAATCATTTTGAAGCAAAACTCACACACTCTTTATGATAAACCTAAACACAAATATTTCCATTACATATATACCTGGTTGGAATGAATGATTGTATATCAATATACGATTTCCTTTAATTTTTCAGATATCAGTTCAATTCATTATTTAAAGTTCAAAAAAGTTATATTATTTATTCACAGTATGGTCTATTCATGCTTTTTCTCTATGTTCCTAGAAACAGGGTACACCTCTTTGTACCCCCGATTCTCATTTTACATCTTCAATATATTGCTCCCAGAAATGGTGAAAGAAATACTCATGTCACCTCATTATCACAGTAATATTCTGGACAAAAAATGGAAAGGTCACACTTATGATTGTACCAAAGCCTAAATGGAAAGTGAACATGGATTTCTAAAAACATCCATGTCCAGGTTGCCTAATGCTGTCAATTGTCAATCCTATTGTTGACTACATATTTGTTTTTTTCCTAATTTATATATTCAAACTCAACCCTGTTGAAAATATCTAATTCTATCACTCACTTTATACTTTGCCTGATTTCGTAATGTTTCTATTGATATCTGCCTTTCTACATATTTTCCCCAGTTCAACATAGTGACTGACTCTTCATATGTGCTGACATTTACATTCACTCAACAACCGAAAGTCTATTGCTAAAGAACTTTTGGTCCAAATCCTATACTCACTCTTCTTCCTAAACCTACCGACTATCTTCCTAATCCTACTGAATATACCTTTTGGACTGGATGTTCTCTTCTAAATTCAATCATCCAATGTACAAGGTCCTATGCCATTGTATATGGAATTATCTGAGGCATCTTTGCAGAACATCATTCAAAGCTAAGTATCCCAATCAAGGGCAAAACCCTTCTGGGCTTCAAATCATACCTAGATTTCTGTTTTCCTACTTATATTTCACCTCTATATTCTTGTAAATATTGCAGGTTCCCAATACCATTATTCATCACACAGAATCACTCGTAATCCAAATCAAACCTGTTTTTAACCCCAAGTATACACTGTTCCCTCAATCATTTTACAGAAGAGCAGAGACAGAGTGGTTCTTACAATACAGGAAAGTTGGGGACCTTCAACCTGATGAGAACCTCAAATGTCCATGCACAAATTGTACCTGGAGAAGTTGTAGGCAGGTATGAAGCACCTGAGAGAGCAAAAGTCATCTTCCATGGCAAACAACCTGGTCAGGATGAAGGGATGTGTCTGAATCTGCCTCTCTCTCTTCTTATTGTACAGAAGATGGACCAAACCAGGGCTGAGTGGAGAGCTGTTCCCGGGTGCCAATGGTGATATACATTCTACCTTATGAAAGTGTCACAGGAAGTTCTGGCAACCTCCATCTTATGTTACCCTTGGAAGCAACTGTTAGGACAAAGTGGTTGCCAAGGCAGTGACCTCATTCAGTTCCAAAGAATGTGAAGTACCTCATTTCCTTTGTGATGGAACTCTCTGAACTTGGTATCCAAGAAGCCAGACACCCAGAGGCAGTCCCAGTCCCAGTCCCAGTGGGCTCACTTGTTTGGATTTACCAAGGACAGAGTCAGTTTTCTTGGTACCTAATGATGTGAGGATGGCCAAATGCCAGGAGAGCTCTGAACATGGACCTTTCCTGAGAAAACAGGTAGTGGCTAACCACTTTTTCCTGACATCTTCACAGAGTTGGTCAAGGAATCAAGATCTGAGAGAAGACAGGCCATTTCGGGGGAACATAGTATGGCCCACCAGTCAGAGGACACTCCGGATAGTCACAGACGTACTTGGGGGAAGGAGGTGCCTTTGTGGGAGTGGGTGTGGGTTTGTTGTTTTGTCTCATGTTCTGAGAATAGATAGAAAAGGCGGTTTGTTTGGTTTGGAGTGGACAGTTTCTAGTAAGTCAGTTGACATGGCGAGTGTTTCTCTTTCTGTGTATCCCACTGTGTCCGTTGTTGTAGACTTTAGAAAAGAGAATGCATTAATGGATGTGTCCTGTCTAGTAAAAATCTTCCCATAATTCATCCTGCCCAATATATGAATGGACTGCAGCTTGTCTTATCAATGTGCAACACCTGCTATCTTTCTAAGTTGTTGTTTTCTTCCTGAATTCTGGCCACTCTCCAGAATAGGCTCATGGATTTGTTTCCAAAATATGTACCACCTCCAAGCTCTGTGACATGGCCATGTACTGGATAGCTGAAGAGAATGGCCAGCATCTCAAAAAACTCAGATATCAGTGTGACCAGGAAAGTCTCAGTGCAGAAACCCTGCTTTGGGCCTTTTGCTTACTTATTGTTGTGTTGCACTGAATGTCAGGAAGGTCTTTGCCTCAGGCCACCCCTTTGTGAAGCCTGAAGAAAACAGTTTTCAAATGGAAATGAATGGGCCTCACCTGTGGCTCTTTATCAGCCTCTTGGACCTGTGTGTGGCTGTGACTTAGATTCTCAGCACCTGATGGATCTTAAGAATGATCCCACGTGAGCTTCCAAAACCAAAATGGCAAAAAATATCATTCATTGTGGATGAAGTCTCTTGCCTTCCTCTGTTAGGTTCCTGCAATCCATCAAATGACAATAGGGATTCTTTGGGTCAAATGAGTTCTTCAAAGCCCTGCAGAGGTGCTTGTGTTTTCGCATGACTCTAAATCACCTAAAGAATCGATACGTAAAATCAGTAGGCCTCAAATTGGAGAAACAAAGAAGTATTAACGGCAGGCTTATTTGTTCGCTCCTGTTTCAGAGAAACGGTGTCCAGGCTACCCTGACTTTAGGCAAATGAGGGGCAAATGAGCTGATTTTGGACACTGTCTTGGGCTGCGCCCCTCATGGAAACCTCCAGCCAGAGGTTAAGATGATTGACTATATGGAATAAGATGAAGGCCATGTGGGAGTGTTTTGGTTTTAATTTTGGTCATTTGTGTTGCATTGGAAAAAATGACTGGGTCCACGTGGGCTTGAACTCTGGTGTGATTCCCCTTAGAGACTGGGTTTTGGAACTGAACTCAGAGAAGCATTGCCATGAATTTTGTTGGGATTTTAAGAGGCCACGCATGAAAGTCGCTCTTGGAAACTGAGACCTAGGCCCCGGGTGGATTTCCACAGAGGCCTGGGAATCTCAGCAAGGATATCACATGATTTTATTCTTAAAGAAATGGCAGCCATAGTTGAGAGTCAAAACACACATGGACCTCACATTGTAGACCTCAATGGGCCTGGCCTAATGTGTCCTTTTGTCCACTCTTTGGGAAGCCGTGCCTGTGAGAGTTCTCCAGAGATTTCATTGAAATGAGCTTCCTCACCATTTAATGTCTGCTGAATGAACTGAAACCCACAGTGCCTCCAACTTCATGCTTGAAAAATGGCTAGATAAATACCATGAAATTTTTGAAATTCCTATGACCAGGTGGCACTGGAGAAACATTGGATGTCCTGTTGCTGATCATGAGTATACCAGACAGTGCCTTGATTTACTGAGTTTCATGAAAATGGTGTAGAACAGAGATGCCAGAAATTTGGAGCCTGCTGAGTAGTGGGTCTAGAGCAGTGGTGGGGAGGTGTTTGCTAAAACATCCGTGGTAGGGCCATGTGGATCTACCATTGGATTCCAAATGGCTTGTAACTGACATGGTGCAGCCAACAGACCCTTATATGTAAAGGCATCTTGTTATATGGAGAGTTTTCAGAGGAAAATTAAGAATCAGGTTGATATGGACAAGGGGGCAATGGGGCAAGCTGTGAGAGATAGGAGCCTAGTTGGTGCATTCTCTTGCAGACCCTGACCCACCACACGTGACAGAACTCCCTCCAGCACTGTGTCCCAGTTTAGCTCCTAGTATTTCGTGAAACAAATACCAAACTCACAGTGCAGCAGCAAAAACACCACAAAAAGTGGAAGAGGACCAAATGGCTTCACAGTCCACACGGGGAGACACTTAGTCCCCAGTGGCCTCAGTTTACCTACAAAGAGAGGATTCAGCACTGCTTCATCTTGTTCATTGGAAAATAAGAAACCATGTCCTCCAGGTCACATAGATGCAGACCCAGCTTTGATGGTCTCACTACAGAGGAAGCCAAATCTCCTGAAAACTACATATATTTCAAGTGTGGAAGCTCAGAGGCAGTTTCTCAAAAAGTTTTTAGGCCAGCAGAGCTCCATGTTTGTGGAGTGTTTACCCTGTCCCTTAGTTTTGGAAACTCCTCTACCACCTCCAAGGTTGTGAACTCCTGAGCATTTTCCATTCCAGATATGTATTCACTGATTTTGTAACTCTTCTCCTCTAATTGTGTCTTACTTGGGGTGAAGGTAATGTCAAGGCATTGTTCTGGATGAGAGCGGGAGGATATTTGTGCAGCATATTTTTACATACACATTGGATTCATTTTTCAAATTTCCATTCGAGTACTGAATCCCTGACACTAACCCATACCTAGTAGACTCAGACTATTCATCCTAATATAATGGAGACAATTAGCCCAACACATTAGAAATACAAGTACTTCAGAGGTGACATGTTGTATAGTTGGACTTGACATTTGCATTATATAAGGTAGGAGTTATAAATCTAGTCAAATTTATTTGAAATATTCTCCATGTGTTTTTAAGCTTAACAAATATGTGAATTCTTATTGCCCTTTTCTGTAGCCTATTCACACATGTATATTTATATGCATATATAGAATCCTACCAGGTATCACACGTACATTTTTGTGAGGTGGCTGTCTTGGCAGATACAAATTGTGAGAAGATTTCACTCCTCCTAAATGCTGTTGGAAATGAAAATTCAACTTATAGGAGAGCGTCCTAGTAGAACAACATTATACATTAACTCATGTTCAGTAAAATAAATATTTTTGCAATTGTGGATGATACATATTTACTGATGAATTTCGATTGGCATTTATATTGGTACTTTTTAATGTCTGTGAGTGTTGTGTGTGTGTGTGTGTGTATATACAGATATAGATATAGATATACTCTCCAAATTTTTCAAAATATGAAATATATGTGTCTAATATACACTCTCTAAATTCATTCATGTTCATGTATGTGGATTTATAATCCACTTTTCACAAGATTATAATCAGAAATATTCATCCACCTGAAATACATATTTGTTTCCTAGTACTGAAAACTAACTTCAGTGAATGGTGCATACAAATCCTAATTATTCTACAGTAACTGACCCAGTCTAACATCAATGCAAGTAGACTCCTATGGGACATGATATGTAATTTGTCATTCATTTGTATTCGACACTGGTACATTATTGTTTCTTCAGTTTTTGCACATCACAGGATATACATTTCATCCACAAGTTCACAAATTAATAAGCATTTGTTTCAACTTTAACCACTTCTTGCTTCAGAACACATGTATTGTCAGGGTATTCTTGACTGGTCTTTTCATGAGACTTCTTTCCAAACACATTATTTTGAATTTCCATAATCATTTTGAAGCAAAACTCACACACTCTTTATGATAAACCTAAACACAAATATTTCCATTACATATATACCTGGTTGGAATGAATGATTGTATATCAATATACGATTTCCTTTAATTTTTCAGATATCAGTTCAATTCATTATTTAAAGTTCAAAAAAGTTATATTATTTATTCACAGTATGGTCTATTCATGCTTTTTCTCTATGTTCCTAGAAACAGGGTACACCTCTTTGTACCCCCGATTCTCATTTTACATCTTCAATATATTGCTCCCAGAAATGGTGAAAGAAATACTCATGTCACCTCATTATCACAGTAATATTCTGGACAAAAAATGGAAAGGTCACACTTATGATTGTACCAAAGCCTAAATGGAAAGTGAACATGGATTTCTAAAAACATCCATGTCCAGGTTGCCTAATGCTGTCAATTGTCAATCCTATTGGTGACTACATATTTGTTTTTTTCCTAATTTATATATTCAAACTCAACCCTGTTGAAAACGTCTAATTCTATCACTCACTTTATACTTTGCCTGATTTCGTAATGTTTCTATTGATATCTGCTTTTCTACATATTTTCCCCAGTTCAACATAGTGACTGACTCTTCATATGTGCTGACATTTACATTCACTCAACAACCGAAAGTCTATTGCTAAAGAACTTTGGTCCAAATCCTATACTCACTCTTCTTCCTAAACCTACCGACTATCTTCCTAATCCTACTGAATATACCTTTTGGACTGGATGTTCTCTTCTAAATTCAATCATCCAATGTACAAGGTCCTATGCCATTGTATATGGAATTATCTGAGGCATCTTTGCAGAACATCATTCAAAGCTAAGTATCCCAATCAAGGGCAAAACCCTTCTGGGCTTCAAATCATACCTAGATTTCTGTTTTCCTACTTATATTTCACCTCTATATTCTTGTAAATATTGCAGGTTCCCAATACCATTATTCATCACACAGAATCACTCGTAATCCAAATCAAACCTGTTTTTAACCCCAAGTATACACTGTTCCCTCAATCATTTTACAGAAGAGCAGAGACAGAGTGGTTCTTACAATACAGGAAAGTTGGGGACCTTCAACCTGATGAGAACCTCAAATGTCCATGCACAAATGGTACCTGGAGAAGTTGTAGGCAGGTATGAAGCACCTGAGAGAGCAAAAGTCATCTTCCATGGCAAACAACCTGGTCAGGATGAAGGGATGTGTCTGAATCTGCCTCTCTCTCTTCTTATTGTACAGAAGATGGACCAAACCAGGGCTGAGTGGAGAGCTGTTCCCGGGTGGGAATGGTGATATACATTCTACCTTATGAAAGTGTCACAGGAAGTTCTGGCAACCTCCATCTTATGTTACCCTTGGAAGCAACTGTTAGGACAAAGTGGTTGCCAAGGCAGTGACCTCATTCAGTTCCAAAGAATGTGAAGTACCTCATTTCCTTTGTGATGGAACTCTCTGAACTTGGTATCCAAGAAGCCAGACACCCAGAGGCAGTCCCAGTCCCAGTCCCAGTGGGCTCACTTGTTTGGATTTACCAAGGACAGAGTCAGTTTTCTTGGTACCTAATGATGTGAGGATGGCCAAATGCCAGGAGAGCTCTGAAGATGGACCTTTCCTGAGAAAACAGGTAGTGGCTAACCACTTTTTCCTGACATCTTCACAGAGTTGGTCAAGGAATCAAGATCTGAGAGAAGACAGGCCATTTCGGGGGAACATAGTATGGCCCACCAGTCAGAGGACACTCCGGATAGTCACAGACGTACTTGGGGGAAGGAGGTGCCTTTGTGGGAGTGGGTGTGGGTTTGTTGTTTTGTCTCATGTTCTGAGAATAGATAGAAAAGGCGGTTTGTTTGGTTTGGAGTGGACAGTTTCTAGTAAGTCATTTGACATGGCGAGTGTTTCTCTTTCTGTGTATCCCACTGTGTCCGTTGTTGTAGACTTTAGAAAAGAGAATGCATTAATGGATGTGTCCTGTCTAGTAAAAATCTTCCCATAATTCATCCTGCCCAATATATGAATGGACTGCAGCTTGTCTTATCAATGTGCAACACCTGCTATCTTTCTAAGTTGTTGTTTTCTTCCTGAATTCTGGCCACTCTCCAGAATAGGCTCATGGATTTGTGTCCAAAATATGTACCACCTCCAAGCTCTGTGACATGGCCATGTACTGGATAGCTGAAGAGAATGGCGAGCATCTCAAAAAACTCAGATATCAGTGTGACCAGGAAAGTCTCAGTGCAGAAACCCTGCTTTGGGCCTTTTGCTTACTTATAGTTGTGTTGCACTGAATGTCAGGAAGGTCTTTGCCTCAGGCCACCCCTTTGTGAAGCCTGAAGAAAACAGTTTTCAAATGGAAATGAATGGGCCTCACCTGTGGCTCTTTATCAGCCTCTTGGACCTGTGTGTGGCTGTGACTTAGATTCTCAGCACCTGATGGATCTTAAGAATGATCCCATGTGAGCTTCCAAAACCAAAATGGCAAAAAATATCATTCATTGTGGATGAAGTCTCTTGCCTTCCTCTGTTAGGTTCCTGCAATCCATCAAAGGACAATAGGGATTCTTTGGGTCAAATGAGTTCTTCAAAGCCCTGCAGAGGTACTTGTGTTTTCGCATGACTCTAAATCACCTAAAGAATCGATACCTAAAATCAGTAGGCCTCAAATTGGAGAAACAAAGAAGTATTAACGGCAGGCTTATTTGTTTGCTCCTGTTTCAGAGAAACGGTGTCCAGGCTACCCTGACTTTAGGCAAATGAGGGGCAAACGAGCTGATTTTGGACACTGTCTTGGGCTGCGCCCCTCATGGAAACCTCCAGCCAGAGGTTAAGATGATTGACTATATGGAATAAGATGAAGGCCATGTGGGAGTGTTTTGGTTTTAATTTTGGTCATTTGTGTTGCATTGGAAAAAATGACTGGGTCCACGTGGGCTTGAACTCTGGTGTGATTCCCCTTAGAGACTGGGTTTTGGAACTGAACTCAGAGAAGCATTGCCATGAATTTTGTTGGGATTTTAAGAGGCCACGCATGAAAGTCGCTCTTGGAAACTGAGACCTAGGCCCCGGGTGGATTTCCACAGAGGCCTGGGAATCTCAGCAAGGATATCACATGATTTTATTCTTAAAGAAATGGCAGCCATAGTTGAGAGTCAAAACACACATGGACCTCACATTGTAGACCTCAATGGGCCTGGCCTAATGTGACCTTTTGTCCACTCTTTGGGAAGCCGTGCCTGTGAGAGTTCTCCAGAGATTTCATTGAAATGAGCTTCCTCACCATTTAATGTTTGCTGAGTGAATTGAAACCCTCAGTGCCTCCAACTTCATGGTTGAAAAATGGCTAGATAAATACCATGAAATTTTTGAAATTCCTATGACCAGGTGGCACTGGAGAAACATTGGATGTCCTGTTGCTGATCATGAGTATACCAGACAGTGCCTTGATTTACTGAGTTTCATGAAAATGGTGTAGAACAGAGATGCCAGAAATTTGGAGCCTGCTGAGTAGTGGGTCTAGAGCAGTGGTGGGGAGGTGTTTGCTAAAACATCCGTGGTAGGGCCATGTGGATCTACCATTGGATTCCAAATGGCTTGTAACTGACATGGTGCAGCCAACAGACCCTTATATGTAAAGGCATCTTGTTATATGGAGAGTTTTCAGAGGAAAATTAAGAATCAGGTTGATATGGACAAGGGGGCAATGGGGCAAGCTGTGAGAGATAGGAGCCTAGTTGGTGCATTCTCTTGCAGACCCTGACCCACCACACGTGACAGAACTCCCTCCAGCACTGTGTCCCAGTTTAGCTCCTAGTATTTCGTGAAACAAATACCAAACTCACAGTGCAGCAGCAAAAACACCACAAAAAGTGGAAGAGGACCAAATGGCTTCACAGTCCACACGGGGAGACACTTAGTCCCCAGTGGCCTCAGTTTACCTACAAAGAGAGGATTCAGCACTGCTTCATCTTGTTCATTGGAAAATAAGAAACCATGTCCTCCAGGTCACATAGATGCAGACCCAGCTTTGATGGTCTCACTACAGAGGAAGCCAAATCTCCTGAAAACTACATATATTTCAAGTGTGGAAGCTCAGAGGCAGTTTCTCAAAAAGTTTTTAGGCCAGCAGAGCTCCATGTTTGTGGAGTGTTTACCCTGTCCCTTAGTTTTGGAAACTCCTCTACCACCTCCAAGGTTGTGAACTCCTGAGCATTTTCCATTCCAGATATGTATTCACTGATTTTGTAACTCTTCTCCTCTAATTGTGTCTTACTTGGGGTGAAGGTAATGTCAAGGCATTGTTCTGGATGAGAGCGGGAGGATATTTGTGCAGCATATTTTTACATACACATTGGATTCATTTTCCAAATTTCCATTCGAAGTACTAAATCCCTGACACTAACCCATACGTAGTAGACTCAGATTATTCATCCTAATATAATGGAGAAAATTAGCCCAACACATTAGAAATACAAGTACTTCAGAGGAGACATGTTGTATAGTTGGACTTGACATTTGCATTATATAAGGTAGGAGTTATAAATCTAGTCAAATTTATTTGAAATATTCTCCATGTGTTTTTAAGCTTAACAAATATGTGAATTCTTATTTCCCTTTTCTGTAGCCTATTCACACATGTATATTTATATGCATATATAGAATCCTACCAGGTATCACACGTACATTTTTGTGAGGTGGCTGTCTTGGCAGATACAAATTGTGAGAAGAGTTCACTCCTCCTAAATGCTGTTGGAAATGAAAATTCAACCTATAGGAGAGCGTCCTAGTAGAACAACATTATACATTAACTCATGTTCAGTAAAATAAATATTTTTGCATTTGTGGATGATACATATTTACTGATGAATTTCGATTGGCATTTATATTGGTACTTTTTAATGTCTGTGAGTGTTGTGTGTGTGTGTGTATATACAGATATAGATATAGATATACTCTCCAAATTTTTCAAAATATGAAATATATGTGTCTAATATACACTCTCTAAATTCATTCATGTTCATGTATGTGGATTTATAATCCACTTTTCACAAGATTATAATCAGAAATATTCATCCACCTGAAATACATATTTGTTTCCTAGTACTGAAAACTAACTTCAGTGAATGGTGCATACAAATCCTAATTATTCTACAGTAACTGACCCAGTCTAACATCAATGCAAGTAGACTCCTATGGGACATGATATGTAATTTGTCATTCATTTGTATTCGACACTGGTACATTATTGTTTCTTCAGTTTTTGCACATCACAGGATATACATTTCATCCACAAGTTCACAAATTAATAAGCATTTGTTTCAACTTTAACCACTTCTTGCTTCAGAACACATGTATTGTCAGGGTATTCTTGACTGGTCTTTTCATGAGACTTCTTTCCAAACACATTATTTTGAATTTCCATAATCATTTTGAAGCAAAACTCACACACTCTTTATGATAAACCTAAACACAAATATTTCCATTACATATATACCTGGTTGGAATGAATGATTGTATATCAATATACGATTTCCTTTAATTTTTCAGATATCAGTTCAATTCATTATTTAAAGTTCAAAAAAGTTATATTATTTATTCACAGTATGGTCTATTCATGCTTTTTCTCTATGTTCCTAGAAACAGGGTACACCTCTTTGTACCCCCGATTCTCATTTTACATCTTCAATATATTGCTCCCAGAAATGGTGAAAGAAATACTCATGTCACCTCATTATCACAGTAATATTCTGGACAAAAAATGGAAAGGTCACACTTATGATTGTACCAAAGCCTAAATGGAAAGTGAACATGGATTTCTAAAATCATCCATGTCCAGGTTGCCTAATGCTGTCAATTGTCAATCCTATTGGTGACTACATATTTGTTTTTTTCCTAATTTATGTATTCAAACTCAACCCTGTTGAAAACGTCTAATTCTATCACTCACTTTATACTTTGCCTGATTTCGTAATGTTTCTATTTATATCTGCTTTTCTACATATTTTCCCCAGTTCAACATAGTGACTGACTCTTCATATGTGCTGACATTTACATTCACTCAACAACCGAAAGTCTATTGCTAAAGAACTTTTGGTCCAAATTCTATACTCACTCTTCTTCCTAATCCTACCGACTATCTTCCTAATCCTATTGAATATCCCTTTTTGACTGGATGTTCTCTCTAAATGCAATCATCCAATGTACAAGGTCCTATGCCATTGTATATCGAATTATCTGAGGCATCTTTGCAGAACATCATTCAAAGCTAAGTATCCCAATCAAGGGCAAAACCCTTCTGGGCTTCAAATCATACCTAGATTTCTGTTTTCCTACTTATATTTCACCTCTATATTCTTGTAAATATTGCAGGTTCCCAATACCATTATTCATCACACAGAATCACTCGTAATCCAAATCAAACCTGTTTTTAACCCCAAGTATACACTGTTCCCTCAATCATTTTACAGAAGAGCAGAGACAGAGTGGTTCTTACAATACAGGAAAGTTGGGGACCATCAACCTGATGAGAACCTCAAATGTCCATGCACAAATGGTACCTGGAGAAGTTGTAGGCAGGTATGAAGCACCTGAGAGAGCAAAAGTCATCTTCCATGGCAAACAACCTGGTCAGGATGAAGGGATGTGTCTGAATCTGCCTCTCTCTCTTCTTATTGTACAGAAGATGGACCAAACCAGTGCTGAGTGGAGAGCTGTTCCCGGGTGCCAATGGTGATATACATTCTACCTTATGAAAGAGTCACAGGAAGTTCTGGCAACCTCCATCTTATGTTACCCTTGGAAGCAACTGTTAGGACAAAGTGGTTGCCAAGGCAGTGACCTCATTCAGTTCCAAAGAATGTGAAATACCTCATTTCCTTGGTGATGGAACTCTCTGAACTTGGTATCCAAGAAGCCAGACACCCAGAGGCAGTCCCAGTCCCAGTCCCAGTGGGCTCACTTGTTTGGATTTACCAAGGACAGAGTCAATTTTCTTGGTACCTAATGATGTGAGGATGGCCAAATGCCAGGAGAGCTCTGAACATGGACCTTTCCTGAGAAAACAGGTAGTGGCTAACCACTTTTTCCTGACATCTTCACAGAGTTGGTCAAGGAATCAAGATCTGAGAGAAGACAGGCCATTTCGGGGGAACATAGTATGGCCCACCAGTCAGAGGACACTCCGGATAGTCACAGACGTACTTGGGGGAAGGAGGTGCCTTTGTGGGAGTGGGTGTGGGTTTGTTGTTTTGTCTCATGTTCTGAGAATAGATAGAAAAGGCGTTTGTTTGGTTGGGAGTGGACAGTTTCTAGTAAGTCATTTGACATGGCTAGTGTTTCTCTTTCTGTGTATCCCACTGTGTCCGTTGTTGTAGACATTAGAAAAGAGAATGCATTAATGGATGTGTCCTGTCTAGTAAAAATCTTCCCATAATTCATCCTGCCCAATATATGAATGGACTGCAGCTTGTCTTATCAATGTGCAACACCTGCTATCTTTCTAAGTTGTTGTTTTCTTCCTGAATTCTGGCCACTCTCCAGAATAGGCTCATGGATTTGTGTCCAAAATATGTACCACCTCCAAGCTCTGTGACATGGCCATGTACTGGATAGCTGAAGAGAATGGCGAGCATCTCAAAAAACTCAGATATCAGTGTGACCAGGAAAGTCTCAGTGCAGAAACCCTGCTTTGGGCCTTTTGCTTACTTATTGTTGTGTTGCACTGAATGTCAGGAAGGTCTTTGCCTCAGGCCACCCCTTTGTGAAGCCTGAAGAAAACAGTTTTCAAATGGAAATGAATGGGCCTCACCTGTGGCTCTTTATCAGCCTCTTGGACCTGTGTGTGGCTGTGACTTAGATTCTCAGCACCTGATGGATCTTAAGAATGATCCCACGTGAGCTTCCAAAACCAAAATGGCAAAAAATATCATTCATTGTGGATGAAGTCTCTTGCCTTCCTCTGTTAGGTTCCTGCAATCCATCAAATGACAATAGGGATTCTTTGGGTCAAATGAGTTCTTCAAAGCCCTGCAGAGGTGCTTGTGTTTTCGCATGACTCTAAATCACCTAAAGAATCGATACCTAAAATCAGTAGGCCTCAAATTGGAGAAACAAAGAAGTATTAACGGCAGGCTTATTTGTTCGCTCCTGTTTCAGAGAAACGGTGTCCAGGCTACCCTGACTTTAGGCAAATGAGGGGCAAACGAGCTGATTTTGGACACTGTCTTGGGCTGCGCCCCTCATGGAAACCTCCAGCCAGAGGTTAAGATGATTGACTATATGGAATAGGATGAAGGCCATGTGGTAGTGTTTTGGTTTTAATTTTGGTCATTTGTGTTGCATTGGAAAAAATGACTGGGTCCACGTGGGCTTGAACTCTGGTGTGATTCCCCTTAGAGACTGGGTTTTGGAACTGAACTCAGAGAAGCATTGCCATGAATTTTGTTGGGATTTTAAGAGGCCACGCATGAAAGTCGCTCTTGGAAACTGAGACCTAGGCCCCGGGTGGATTTCCACAGAGGCCTGGGAATCTCAGCAAGGATATCACATGATTTTATTCTTAAAGAAATGGCAGCCATAGTTGAGAGTCAAAACACACATTGACCTCACATTGTAGACCTCAATGGGCCTGGCCTAATGTGACCTTTTGTCCACTCTTTGGGAAGCCGTGCCTGTGAGAGTTCTCCAGAGATTTCATTGAAATGAGCTTCCTCACCATTTAATGTTTGCTGAATGAACTGAAACCCACAGTGCCTCCAACTTCATGGTTGAAAAATGGCTAGATAAATACCATGAAATTTTTGAAATTCTTCCATTGAATTCCAAATGGCTTGTTACTTACAAGGTGCAGCTAGCAGACCCTTATATGTAAAGTCATCTTTTTATATGGAGAGTTTTCAGAGGAAAATTAAGAATCAGGTTGATATGGACAAGGGGGCAATGGGGCAAGCTGTGAGAGATAGGAGCCTAGTTGGTGCATTCTCTTGCAGACCCTGACCCACCACACGTGACAGAACCTCCTCCAGCACTGTGTCCCAGTTTAGCTCCTAGTATTTCATGAAACATATACCAAACTCACAGTGCAGCAGCAAAAACACCACAAATTGGAGGAGGACCAAATGGCATCACAGTCCACACGGGGAGACACTTAGTCCCCAGTGGCCTCAGTTTACCTACAAAGAGAGGATTCAGCACTGCTTCATCTTCTTCATTGGAAAATAAGAAACCATGTCCTCCAGGTCACATAGATGCAGACCCAGCTTTGATGGTCTCACTACAGAGGAATCCAAATCTCCTGAAAACAACATATATTTCAAGTGTGGAAGCTCAGAGGCAGTTTCTCAAAAAGTTTTTAGGCCAGCAGAGCTCCATGTTTGTGGAGTGTTTACCCTGTCCCTTAGTTTTGGAAACTCCTCTACCACCTCCAAGTTTGTGAACTCCTGAGCATTTTCCATTCCAGATATGTATTCACTGATTTTGTAACTCTTCTCCTCTAATTGTGTCTTACTTGGGGTGAAGGTAATGTCAAGGCATTGTTCTGGATGAGAGCGGGAGGATATTTGTGCAGCATATATTTACATACACATTGGATTCATTTTCCAATTTTCCATTCGAAATACTGTATCCCTGACACTAACCCATACCTAGTAGTCTCAGACTATTCATCCTAATATAATGGAGAAAATTAACCCAACACAATGGAAATACAAGCACTTCAGAGGAGACATGTTGTATAGTTGGACTTGACATATGCATTATATAAGGTAGGAGTTATAAATCTAGTCAAATTTTATTTGAAATATTCTCCATGTGTTTTTAAACTTAACAAATATGTGAATTCTTGTTTCCCTTTTCTGTAGCCTATTCACACATGTATATTTATATGCATATATAGAATCCTACCAGGTATCACACGTACATTTTTGTGAGGTGGCTGTCTTGGCAGATACAAATTGTGAGAAGTGTTCACTCCTCCTTAATGCTGTTGGAAATGAAAATTCAACCTATAGGAGAGCGTCCTAGTAGAACAACATTATACATTAACTCATGTTCAGTAAAATAAATATTTTTGCATTTGTGGATGATACATATTTACTGATGAATTTCGATTGGCATTTATATTGGTACTTTTTAATGTCTGTGAGTGTTGTGTGTGTGTGTGTGTGTGTGTGTGTGTGTGTGTATAGATGTAGATATAGATATAGATATACTCTCCAAATTTTTCAAAATATGAAATATATGTGTCTAATATACACTCTCTAAATTCATTCATGTTCATGTATGAGGATTTATAATCCACTTTTCACAAGATGATAATCAGAAATATTCATCCACCTGAAATACATATTTGTTTCCTAGTACTGAAAACTAACTTCAGTGAATGGTGCATACAAATCCTAATTATTCTACAGTAACTGACGCAGTCTAACATCAATGCAAGTAGAATCCTATGGGACATGATATGTAATTTGTCATTCATTTGTATTCCACACTGGTACATTATTATTTCTTCAGTTTTTGCACATCATAAGATATACCTTTGCCAAGGCAGTGACCTCATTCAGTTCCAAAGAATGTGACATACCTCATTTCCTTGGTGATGGAACTCTCTAAACTTTGTATCCAAGGAGCCAGGCACCCAGAGGCAGTTTCAGTCCCAGTCCCAGTGGGCTCACTTGTTTGGATTTAGCAAGGATAAAGTCAGTCATTCTTGGTTCCTACTGAAGTGAGGATTACCAAATGCCTGGAGAGCTCTGAAGAGGGAACTTTCCTGAGAAAGCAGGTAGTAGCTCTCCATTTTTTCCTTACAACTTTACAGAGTTCGCCAAGGAAAACAGATCTGAGAGAGGACAGGCCATTTCAGAAGAACAGAGTATGGCCACCAGTCAGAGGACACTCTGGTTAGTCACACAGCTACTTGGGGAAGGAGGTGCCTTTTTGGGAGTGGGTGTGGGTTTGTGGTTTGTCTCATGTTCTGAAAATAGGTAGGAATGGCGGTTTGTTTGTTTTGGAGTGAACTGTTTCTGGTAAGTCGTTTGACGAGGTGAGTGTTTCCATGTCTGTGTATCCCACTGTGCCTGTGGTAGTAGACATGAGAAAAGAGAATGCAGCAATGGATGTGTCATGTCTAGTATAAAGCTTCCCAGCATTCATCCTGCCCAATTTATGAATGGAGTGTGGCTTGCCTTATGCACGGGCAACACCTAATACCTTCCTAAGTCCCTGTTTTCTTCCTGAATTCTGGCCACTCTCTAGAATAGGCTCATGGTTATGTGTCCAAGATACGTACCAAATCCAAGGTCTTTGACATGGCCATGTACTGGATACCTGAATGGAATGGCCCGCATCTCAGAAAACTCAGATATCAGTGTGACCAGGAAAGTCTCAGTGGAGATACCCTGCTTTGGGCCTTTTGCTTACCTATTGTTCTGTTGCCCTGAATATCAGAAAGGTCTATGTCTCATGCAACCCCTTTGTTAAGCCTGAAGAAAACAGTTTTCAAATGGAAATGAATGTGCATCACCTCTGGCTCTTTGCTTAATTTCATTGGAAAACGATGTGTCTGATTCAGGCCCTTTGCCCTGTTTTAGGCTGTGACTTAGATTCTCAGCACCTGATGGATGTAAAGAAAGATCCCATATGTGCATCTAAACCAAAATGGAAAAACGTTCAATCAATGTGCATGAAGTATATTGCCTTCCTTTGTTAGGTTTCTGAAACCCATCATGTCAGAATAGGGATCCTTTGGGTGAAATGAGTTCTTCAAATCTTTGCAGAGGTGCTTGGCTTTTCTCATGACTCCAATTCACAAAAAGAATCTAGACCCCACAGTCAGAGAGGCTCAAATTGGAGAAGCGAAGCAGTATTAAGGGCAGGCCTATTTGATCACTCCTGGTTCACAGGAAGGGTGTCCAAGCCACCCTGTCATTCGGCAAATGAGGGGCAAGGGAGCTTATTTTGGACACTGTCTTGGGATGTGCCTCTCATGAAAACCTCCATCCAGATGTTATGATGAGTATCTTTATGGTAGAAGATGAGGGCCATGTAGGAGTGTTTTGGTTATAATTGTGGTCATTTGTGTGGCAGTTGGAAGAGATGACTGGGTCCACCTGGGCATGAATTCTGCTGTGATTCCCCTTAGAGACTGAGTTCTGGAACTGACCTCAGAGAAGTATTGACATGAATTGTGTGGGGATTTTAGGAGGCCAGGAATGAGAGTTGCTATTGGGAACCTGGAATCAAGGCCCAGAGTGGCTTTCCACAGAACACTGGGAATCACAGCCAGGATATTACATGATTTTATTCTGAAAGACTTGGCAGGCATAATTGAGATTCAAAACACACTTGGACCTCGCTTTGTAGACCTCAATGGGCCTGGCTTCATGTGACTTTTTGGCCACTCTTTGGGTAGACTTGCCTGTGAGAGTGCTCCAGAGATTTCCCTGAAATTAGCTTCCTCACCATTTAATGGTTCCTGAATGAATTGAAACCAACATTGCCTCCAAATGCATCTGTGAAAAAATGCTAGATAATTACCATGAAATTTTAGAAATTCCGATGACCAGCTGGCACTGGAGGACCTTTGATGTCCTGTTGATGATCATGAGTATAACAGACAGGGCCTTGATTGACTGGGTTTCATGAAAATGGTGTAGAACAGAGATGCCAGTAAGTTGGGGCCTGGTAAGTAGTGGGCCTAGAGCTGTGTTATGCAAATGTGTGATAAAACATCTGTGGTGGGGCCATGTGGATCTTCCATTGGCTTCCAAATGGCTGTGACTGACATGGTGCAACCATCACACCCATATATGTAAAGGCATATTTTTATATGGAGAGGTTTCAGAGCAATGTTCAGTATCATGTTGTAATTGTCAAGGGGGCAAGCTACTTGAGATAGAACCCTGGTTGGTGCATTCTCCTGGAGACCCTGCCAACCACACCTGACAGAACTCCCTTCAGCACTGTGTCCCATTTGAACTCGTTGTATTTCATGAAGCAAATACCAAACTCCCAGTGCAGCAGCAAGAAACACCACGAAAATTGGAGGATGACCATTGGTTTCACAGTCCACACGGGAAGACCCTTAGCCCTCAGTGGCCAAAGTTTACCTACAAAAAGAGAATTCATCACTGCTGCCTCATTTTTATTTGAAAATAAGTAACCATTTCCTCCAGGTCACATAGATGCAGATCCAGCTTTGATGGTTTCACTACAAATAAAGCTAAAGCTCCTGACAACAACATATATTTCAAGTGCCCAACCTCAGAGGCAGATTCTCAAAAAGTCTTTTGGCCAGCAGAGCTCCATGTTTGTGGAGTGTTTACCCTGTCTCTTACTTTTGGAAACTCCTCTACCACCTCCAAAGATGTGAAATCTGGAGCATTTTCCATTCTAGATATGTATTCACAGATTTTCTAACTCTTCTCCTCTAATTGTGTCTTACTTGGGGCGAAGGTAATGTCAAGGCATTGTTCTGGAGGAGAGTGGGAAGATTTTTCCGTAGCATATATTTGCATACACATTGGATTCAGTGTCCTATTTTCAATTCAAAATACTGAATACCTGACTCTAACCCATACCCTACCAGACTCTGACTACTAATCCTAATATGATGGAGAAAAATAACCCATAAAGAACAGAAATACAAGCAGTTCAGAGTAGGCATGGTGTATAGATGGACTTGCCTTTTGCATGATACAGAGTTGGAGTTATAAATCTAGTCAATTGTTTGTTGAAATAGTTGTCCTAGTATTTTTAAGGTTAACAAATATGTGAATTCCTGTTTCCCTTTCTCTGTATTCTTATATGCACATATAGATTCCTATCTGGTACCACACGTACATTCTTGTGAGGTGGCTGACTTGGCAGATACAAATTGTTAGAAGAGATCACTCCTACTAAACCCTGTTGGAACTGAATATTCAACCTATGGGTGAGCTTGCTAGTTGAACAGCATTATAAATAAATCCATGTTCAGTAAAATGAATATTTTTAGATCTGTGGATGGTATATATTTTATAATGAATTTTGATTGACATATATATTGCTACTTTTTTGTCTGTGTGTGTGTTTTATGTATATGTATATATATGTATATATATATATATATATATATATATATATATATATATATATATATACACTCTCCAGATTTTTCAAAATATGAAATATATGTGTCTTATATTCACTCCCTAAATTCATTCATGTTCATGTATGTGGATTTATAATCAACTATTCACAAGATTATTCTCAGAAATATTCATCCACCTGAAATTTGCCCAGTGCTCTCAAATGTCAATCCTATTTGTGACTACATATTTGTTTCTTCCTAAGATTATATATTTAAACTCAACCCTGTTCAAAATGTCTAATCCTATCACTCACTTTATACTCTGCCTGATTTTGTAATGTCTATATTGATATATGCTTTCCTACATATTTTCCCCAGTTCATCATTGTGACTGACTCTTCACCTGTGCTGACATTTACATTCACTCTCTAATCGAAATCCTATTGCTAAGAAACTTTTGTTCCAAATCTTATACTCACCCTTCTTCCTAAACTTATTGACTATCTTCGTAATGCTACAGACTATCCCTTTTTGACTGGATGTTCTCTTCTACATTTAATCATCCAAGTAAATGTGGTGCGAGCTTCAGAGGAGGAGACTACCAACAGACTATCTCATGCAACATCAAACGGTTTATTGGGTGTCCAGCAGGCTGGGGTTCAGAGCTCACCTGAATAGAGCAGATAGCCCTGAGAATAGCTGAAGTAGAGCTTATATACTTTCCCTGGAGAGGGAAGGGAGGGAATTGTATTGATGGGTCAGGGCGAGTGGGCGGTTTGCATGCAACTGGGAGAGGGAGTACATTCTGCAATTTGGCAGCTGGGGATAGAACATTATGGGAACAAGATTTGCAAACATTTCTCAAGATTTCAACAGTGTTCTGTTAAGCATACAGAAAAACAAGATGTGACAAGTACCTATTTTATTAATATTTCATTCCCCACTTCTTCTTCTGGCTAATTTTAATCATAAAAATGATCATTGGAGGGTGTCACATTCAATGTCTGCTAGTGGGGTATTACCATAAGTTTAACTCGTCCAATTTGAGCCTGGAGAAAAGACATTACACGGTTGAGCAAACAGGGTTTTATAGTTAGCAATAATATGAGAATTATTATTGGACCGGCCAGGGTTGATAAAAACGTAGTTAATCAGGGGGACTGTGTGAACCAAGACTCAAGCCACCCTTTTTTGGGCCTCTCTCACTTGTTGATGCTCTTCAAGGTGTCTTTTAAATTTACTCATAGATTTTATTACAACTCCAGTATAGTCAGCATAAAAACAACATTCTTCCCTCAATGCAGCACAAAGGCCCCCTTCTCTAATGAAGAGGAGGTCCAACCCTCAACTGTTCTGTAAAACAACTTCAGAGAGAGAGGTTAAAGTTTCATGCAAAGCCCTGAAGGAGGTTTCTAATATCTTACTTTTGCTCTATTGCTGCTTCTAATTGGGTCATCTTTTGTGTCCCATGGACAATGCCACTGGTTCCTCTGCCCACCCGTGCAGCAACTCCTATTCCTAATAGGATGGCTAAAGTGAGGGATATATGTTCCCAGTGGAACCGGTTGTATGTCCCCCCTATTTGATCCTCAAATGAACCTGCGTCATGATAGAGCACTCTGGGAAACATCTGCACCATTACACAAATTATCACATATCTTGATCATTTCATGAAAACATAAACGATGTTTAAGTATATAGAATTATGCTGTTGTAGGCACTGACAAAGCAAGGCACCTAAGATAGCACTCAAGAGAGGGAAACAGTCCTATTTGGTTGCAACCGGATTCAGAGGGTATTGCTTCTATTGTAATCAATTAATCCCCTGAAACTCAAGTTTAGGTAGTTTCAGAAATTTGTACCCAACATATAAGGCATGGGGCTCAGAAGTTCACAGTCTTCAGAAGTTTAAAAAAGCAGTATTTGTTTCTGTTTTTCCTTCTGTTCTGGGCAAGTTAACTTTTCAAGGACACCTGGGAGGAGGAGAGCTTTTTCTTCCCTTTCTTATTTTCCCCCTGCCAGCTGTTACCATGGAGCCCGGTTGGTAATTTCTTTATCTTAGAAATGTAGCCATCTCTGTGAAGCCCCAGCTGAAGGCCAGAGGACTTGTTCACATATTTTGTGAAAAACT
This sequence comes from Callospermophilus lateralis, assembly GCF_048772815.1. Classification (NCBI taxonomy): domain Eukaryota; kingdom Metazoa; phylum Chordata; class Mammalia; order Rodentia; family Sciuridae; genus Callospermophilus; species Callospermophilus lateralis. The sequence continues at coordinate 4,259,501 of NW_027511351.1, forward strand.
AGTTAGAGGTTGTCTAGCTTAGAAGTACTGAGATTTTTAGCCAGTGGCCAAGTAGAACAGGGCAATACAAAAGAGAATGTTTATCTACATTAAAGTCTTTATTGGGACTCTTTGGCTGAAAGTTCAAAACTCAGCCATGGTGAAGACTTCTGAAGAAGGTCATTTAAGACTTTTCTGTGGACCTGGTACAGAGGGGGAAAGACGGGGAAGTTGGGGCTGAGAGCACCTCCGAGGATCTGAGAATGAGGGAAAAGAGAGATGTAAAAGAATAATGCGAAAGGGTATTTGGAATTTCCTAGCAGCAAACTTGAGCAGTAGATCAGGTAGAGCAGAGTGAAAGACGGGAGTGAGGATCCCAAAATCCTGTGAGGGACTTTAAATTTTAGTAACCTGTTTTCAGTGATGACAAAGCAACTTTAAAGGCCAATTATATTACATCTTGGATAAGGGTCTCAGGGCTCTCCTCAGCTCGTTTGAGCATTGGGTTAGCTGGTAAGCGGACCTGGTGGGACCCGGTGAGGGCACTGACAGGAGATGAGAGGAATGAGTCGGTGGAGCGGTACCTATGTACCTGCTACCTCAGCAAGGGGGCTATGGTCAGAGAACTGGTGGAGCTTTGGGTTTCTGATCTAGTTATTGGAGGGGAGAAATCAAGTTGCTGAGATGGGAGTGACAGCAGAGGGTCTGGAGCAGAAGGCTGAGGATAATGATCTATTGGAGAAGCATAGTTCAGGATGTGAGTGAAGGAGGGTATAGGCTTCCACATAGGGGAATTTCCTTTCACTCTTTTGAGCACTTGCAGAAGTCAAAAAGGTCATGCAAAATTTGAGGATCTAGAGACCCCTCTGGGTGCCATAGTTTTTGGTTGTCTAATTGGTAATGTGGCCAATGCTGTGTACTGAATTTGATGAAGAATTGGGGTTCCATCAGGCAGCCCCTGTATGCACACATTCCCATGACATACAGAAAAAGTCGGCTTTTCCCCCACACAGCCGTTACTCTTTGTGGCTTTGATAGTCTGCCAGGCAAACTTAGTAATCTAGACTAGCCAATCTGCATCTGGCTCGCGTGTCCCTACATCCATAATGTTTGTTTCCATTATCTATGGTACAGAAGGGATTTAATGGTATTTTAGTGGGATCCTCTTCATCAGGGATATCACAATAGGAAATACCTATAGCCAGCTAACAAATGTCTGGGTGGAGAGATGGCCACCAGGTCCCTAAGGGGGCTGTATGCGAGATAGACCATACTTCTTTTCCAGTAGGATTTGTGATCAGCCATCACTGCTTAATGGGCTGATGAGGGTTAGGACTACTTGTAGCCAAGGGGAGAGTATATAACCTTATTCACATTGCCAATACACAATTTGAAACTGTTACCAGTTTTTTTCAGTTTCCAGAAAGATTCTGTACAGGGAGCAGGCTTGAGATGAGAGGCATGGATCCTGGAAGTGATTCTGTTTACGTTTACCACTGTAGGTGTTATAATAGCATCTGGTATGGTCCTTTTCAGCGGGGTACCAGGGATGACACCTGATATCATCTTACATAGATGAAATCTCTTACTTGATATGGATGTGGAATCCCCTGGTTCCCAGTTGGGTAGGCAGTGGTCAGCTGTTTTCACAGGTATTACTGAGTTCTTTCAAGATATTTAAGTCTGTCAAGCAAGGGGGTGTGGAAAGGATCTTTAGGTCTTACAGTTGGGCTTAGGTCCCCTACTGGAGGAGGGCCACCATAAAGAATTTCACACGTGGTAAGGTTACTCAAAGAAACAAAGGGATTTTTTCTTGCATGAAACATTGCATAAGGCAGGAGCATAGTCCAATCCTATGCTGGTCTCTAAGCTTAATTTCGTTAAGGTCTCTTTAATGGTTCTATTCATTCTTTCTACTTGTCTTGAACTCTGTGGTCTATAAGCACAATTTAACTTCCAATTAATCCCCAGGTTCCTGGCTAACCCCTGACTTACCTGGGTCATGAACATCGGTCCATTGTCAGATCCTATTACCGGCTTAGCTTCCTCCAATGGTAGAGAGGCTTAGTCAGCAGCAGCGGAATCACTTAGAGTGTGTTGTGTGTTAGGGGACGAGGGCAGGGGATAAGGAGGGGGAGAAGAGTCCAGTAGAGTCAAATCTGTGACTCAGGGAGAACAGAGGGTGGAGGAGGAGGAGGTTGAGAGGGTTTGAGAGATCATGGGGGAAGGAGTAGGAGCAGAGGTAGGGGCAAGGAAAGGCTTCACCCATGGAGGAGGAGATTTGCAGAGGTCCTGCCAAGTTAAGATATATGGCTGTTGATCCGGATGGCTATGTGGCGCTGGCTGAAAGACAATACCTCTGACTTTTTAAATTAGTGGGAAGTAGAAAGATCCGTCTAGGGGCCATACGACTCCAAAGATGGGCCATTCTGAGGCACAGAGATTCTGCCAGGTCCAGCGTTTTACTAAAAAAAGAAAGATTCTGAGCCCTTAAGCGGACTTTGGTCCAGTGATCAAGGGTCAGGGACAGAGGCATTGACGTGCTCTGTTCCATAATGAAAGTTCCACAAACAGTAAAAGCAAGGACACACGACACAGATAAGACAAGACCATAAAGACAGGCAATGAACATCCAACACTGAGACCAGGAATGAGTAGCCGGCAAAACCCAATGGTATGGCAACAACAAATCTAAAAGAAAATATCACTGAGTCGAGAAGACTATTGTTCCTTGATTTCCCGAGTTCTCTGTGGGGTCCTCCAGAGAGGTGCCCTTTGTCTCTGTGACACGTCTCTCAGCCACCGTCGGAGAGAGCCCAGGCTCTTCATCGCCAGCAATTTTGCCAAGCCCTAACAAGAAACCTGAAACCGGAAAGAGGCGCCTTACTTGCTCCAAGAGGAGCCCATTGGGGTCTCTCCTCCGCCACTGCTGGAACTCGGTGGAACCTCAATATGTAAAGGTCAGGCGAGTGTCAGAGGAAGATACTATCAAGAGACTGTCTCATGCAACAGCAAAGGGTTTATTTGTGGTCCAGCATGCTGGAGCTCAGAGCTAAATTAAATAGAGCAGAGACCTCTGAGAACAGCTTAAGCAGAGCTTATATACTTTCCTTGGAGAGGGAAGAGAGGGAAGTTTAGTGATGGGTAAGGGCGAGTGGGCGGTTTGCATGACACCGAGTGAGGGAGTACATTCTGCAGTTCGGCTGTTGGGAACAGTACATTCTAGAACAAGATTAGCAAACATTTCTCAAGATTTCAAAAGTGTTTTGTTAAGCATACAGAAAAACAGGAAGTGACAAGTACCTATTTTATTAATTTTATTAACCTTTCACTACCGACTATGCCTTTTTGACTTGATGTTCCTTCTACATTAATTCATGCAACGTACAAGGTGCTATGCCATTGTATATCGATTTATCTGAGACAACTCTGCAGAACGTAATTCAACACCACGTATCCCTATCAAGGGCCCAATGCCCTTCTGGGCTTCAAATCAGACTTAGATTTCTTTTTTCATACATATATTTCACCTATATATTCTTCTACACATAGCAAGTTCTCAATACGATCATTCATCCAGCAAAATGATTTCTAACCCAAATCGATCATGTTTTTAACCATAACCGGACACTGTTCCCTCAATCTAACTTTACAGAAGAGCAGGGAAGGAGTTGATATTACAATACAGAAATGTAGAAAAACTTCCACCTGCTGAGAACCTCAAAGGTCCATGCAGAAATGATCCCTGGAGAAGATGTAGGAAGCAATAAAGGACCTGAGAGACCAAAAGTCATCTTCCATGGCAAACAACCCGGTCAGGATAAAAGGTTGTGTCTGAATCAGATTTTTTTTAATGTAGAGATCATGGACCAAACCAGGCCTGTGTGGAGATCTATTCCTGGGTGCCTTTGGTTGATATACCATTCTAACTTGTGAAAATGTCACAGGAAGTAGGGGCAGCCTCAATCTCTTGGGACCCTTGGAAGCAACAGTTAGGACAAAGTGGCTGCCAAGACAGTGCCCTCATTCAGTTCAGGAAGGAAGTGACCTCACCTCACTTTCTTGGTGATGGAACTCTCTGAACGTGGGATCCAGGAAGCCAGGCACACAGAGCCAATCCAAGTCCCAGTCCCAGTGGTCTCACTTGTTTGGATTTACCAAGGACAGGGTCAGTATTTTTTGGTACCTACAGATATGACGAAGGCCAAATGCCAGGAAAGCTCGCATGCAGGTTTTTTCATGAGAAAGCAGGTAGTTGCTCACCGTTGGCTCCTAAGAAGTTCACAGAGTTGGCCAAGGAGACAAGATCTGAGACAGGAAAGGCCATTTTGGGGGAACATATTATGGCCCACAAGTCAGAGGACACTCTGGATAGTCACAGACCTACTTAGGGGAAGGAGGTGCCTTTGTGGGTGTGGTTGTGGGTTTGTGGTTTTGTCTCATTTTCTGAGAATAGGTAGGACAGTCGGTTTGTTTCATTTGAAGTGGACTGTTTCTAGTAAGTCTTTTCACAGGGCGAGTGTTTCTATGTCTGTGTATTCCACTGTTTCCGTGGTTGTAGACATTAGAAAAGAGAATTGATCAATGGATATGTCGTGTCTAGTAGAAAGCTTCTCAGCATTCATGTTGCCCCGTTTTTGAATGGACTGTAGCTTGCCTTATCGATGAGCAACACCTGCTACATTCCTAAGTTTCTATTTTCGTCCTGAATTCCGGCCAATCTCAAGAATAGGCCCATGGTTTTGTGTCCAAGATATGTACCACCTCCAAGCTCTGTGACATGGCCATGTACTGGATAGCTGTAGGTGATGGCGAGCATCTCAGAAAACTCAGATATCAGTGTGACCAGGAAAGTCTCAGAGGAGAAATCCTGCTTTGGGCCTTTTGCTTACCTATTGTTCTGTTGCCCTGAATGTCAGGAAGGTCTTTGCCTCAGGCCACCCCTTTGTGAAGCCTGAAGAAAACAGTTTTCAAATGGAAATGAATGGGCATACCTGTGGCACTTTCCTTAATTGCTTTGGAAAGGGATGTGTCTGAATCAGGCCCTTGGCCCTGTGTGTGGCTGTGGCTTAGATTCTCAGCACCTGATGGATCTAAAGAAAGTTACCATGTGTGCATCCAAAAGAAAATTTGCCAAAAGAACAATTATTGGGATGAAGTCTCTCGACTTCCTCTGTAAGGTTCCTGACCTCCATCAAGTGAGAATGGGATCCTTTGGGTCAAAAGAGTTCTACAAAACCTGCAGAGGCTAGCCCATTGTGCTTGGGTTTTCTCATGACTAAAATTCACATAAAGAATCTAAACCCCACAGACAGTAGTCCTCAAATTGGAGCAGTATTAATGGCAGGCCTATTTGATCACTTTTGGTTCACAGGATGGGTGTCCAGGCCACCTTGACTTTAGGCAAATGAGGGGCAAAGGAGCTTATTTGGGACACTGTCTTGGTCTGCGCCCCTCATGGAAACCTCCAGCCAGATTATGATGAGTGTCTATATGAAAGAAGATGAGGGCCATATGGGAGGGTTCTTGTTTTAATTGTGGTAATTTGTGTGGTAGTTGGAAGAGATGACTGGGTCCACCAGGGCTTGAACTCTGGTGTGATTCTCCTTAGAGACTGAGTTCTGGAACTGACCTCAGAGAAGTATTGCCATGAATAGTGTTGGGATTTTAGGAGACCACGCATGAGAATCGGTTTTGGAAACTGAGATCTAGGCCCAGGATGGCTTTCCACAGAGCTCAGGGATTCTGAGCCAGGATATCACATGATTTAATTCTTAAAGACTTGGTAGCCATAGTTGAGAGTCCAAACACACATGGACCTCACATTGTATACCTCAATGTGCCTGGATTCATGTGTCCTTTTGGCCACTCTTTGGGAAGGCTTGCCTGTGAGTGTTCTCCAGAGCTTTCATTGAAATGAGCTTCCTCACCATTTAATGGTTCCTGAATTAAATGAAACACACAGTGCCTCCAACTTCATCCTTGAAAAATGACTAGATTAATACCATGAAATTTTTGAAATCCCCATGACCAGGTGGCACTGGATAACCTTTAGATATCCTGCTGCTGATCATGAGTATAACAAACAGTGCCTTGATTGACTGAGTTTCGTGAAAATGGTGTAGAACAGAAATGCCAGTAAGTTGGAGCCTGCTGGGTAGTGGGTGTAGAGCAGTGGACTGTAGGTGTGTAAATAAATATTTTTGGTAGGACCACCTGGATCTTCCATTGGCTTCCAAAACTTGCGACTGACATGGTGCAGGCAGCAGACCTTTATATGTAAAGGCATCTTGTTATATGTAGAGGTTTCAGGGCAATGTTCAGAATCAGGTTGCTATAGTCAAGGGGAAATCTATGTGGGATAGAAGCCTGGTTCGTACATTCTCTTTCCGACCCTGACCAACCACACATGACAGAACTCCCTCCAGCATTGTGTCCCAGTTGAACATATTGTATTTCGTGAAGCAAATACCAAATTCCCAGTGCAGCAGTAAGAAACACCCTGAAAAGTGGAGGATGACCAAATGGCTTCACAGACCACACGGGAAGACACTTAGCTCCCAGTGGCAACAGTTTACCTACAAAGGGAGAATTCAGACCTGCTGCCTCATGTTCATTACAAAATAAACAACCATGTCCTCCAGGTTACATAGATGCAGACCCAGATTTTTGGTGTCACTATAAACGAAGCTAAATCTCCTGACAATTACATATATTTCTTTTTCTTTTTTTAATTAATTTTCATTGTAGGTTGTTCAAAACATTACATACTTCTTGATATATCATATTTCACACTTTGATTCAAGTGGGATATGAGCTCCCATTTTTATTCCATATACAGATTGCAGAATCACATCAGTTGCAGAACCATTGATTTACATATTGCCATACATATATTTCTTGTGCCTAACCTCAGAGGAAGTTTCTCAATAAGTCTTTAGGTCAGCACAGCTCCATGTTTCTGGAGTGTTTACCCTCTCCCATACTTTTGTAAACTCTTTTACCACCTCCAGTGTTGTGAACTCCTGAGCATTTTTTATTCCACATATGTATTCACAGGTTTTCTAACTCCTCTCCTCTAATTGTGTCTTACTTTTAGCGATGGTTATGTCAAGGCATTGTTCTGGATAAGAGAGGGATGATTTTTGTGTATCACATGTTTGCATACACATTAGATTCATTTTCCTATTTTCCATTTGAAATACTGAATCCCTGACACTAACCCATACCCTACTAGACTCTGACTACTAATTCTAATATCATGGAGAAAAAAAAACCTAACTGAATAGAAGTACAGTCCTTTCATAGGAAGCATGGTGTATATTTGTATTTGTCTTCCTCTTTATCAAGAGTATGTGTTTTAAATTTAGTAAACTTTTCATTTTAATATTTCTCCATGATTTTTTAAAGTTATCACATATGTAAATTACTGTCTCCCTTTCTCTGTATCCTATTCAGCACATGTAATTTTTTTATGCATATACAATATCCTACCTGGTATCACACGTACATTCTTGAAAGATCACTGGCTTTGGAATATAAAAATTGTGAGAAGAGATGACTTTCCCTAAATAATGATGGAACTGAAAATTCCACCTATGGGTGAGCTTCCTAGTGAAAAACACTATACATAAATCCATGTTCAGTAAAATGAATATTTTTGGATTTGTGAATGAATTATATTTCATGATGAATATCGATTGGCATATATATTGCTAAATATTAATGTGTGTGTGTGTGCGTGTGTGTGTGTGCGTGTGTGTGTGTGTGTGTGTGCGTGTGTGTGTGTGTGTGTGTATATTCTCCAGATTTTAAAAAAATATGAAAAATATGTGTCTTATTATACACTCCCTAAATTCATTCATATTCATTTATGTTCATTTAAATTCAAATTTTCACAAGATTATTCTCAGTAATATTCATACACCTGAAATATATTTTGGTTTCCTACTACTGAAAACTAAGTTCAGTGGATGGTGCTTAAAAATCCTAATATTTCTACAGTAACTGACCCATTTTAACATTAATGCAAGTAGATTGCTATGGGACATGATGTGTAATTTGAAGTTCATTTTTACTCAACACTGGTACATTACTATTTCTTCAGTTTATGGACATCATAGGATGTATTTTTTCATCCACAACTTCACAAATTTTTTTGGCATTTGGTTCACTTTCAATTACTTACTACTTCAGAACACATGTATTCCTCCATGTTTCTTTACTGGTCTTTTCACTAGACTTCTTTCTAAACACATTATTTTCGATTCCATAATCATTTTTGAAGCAAAACTCACTCTTCACGATAAACCGTAACCCTAATAATACCATTGCATATATAACTCGTTGGAATGATGGTATATATATATCAATATAAGATTTCCAATATATTTTCAGATGCAAACTCAAACCATTATTTAATGTTGGATCCAGTTACATACTTTATTCACAATATGGTCTATTCATGCATCATCTCAATAATCATCAACACAAGGTACACCTATTTTTATCCCCAGTACTAATTTATAAGTTTCCAGAATATTACTCCCCTTTATAGTGCAAGAAATACTCATATCACCTGATCTACATATACATTTTACCACAGTAGTATTCTGTACACAAAATGCAAAGGTCACACATATGATTGTACCAAAGCCTAAATGGGAAGTGACCATGGATTACTAAAAGCATCTATGTCCAGGGTGCCTACTGCTCTCAAATGTCAATCCTATTGGTTACTACATATTTGTTTCTTCCTAAGATTATATATTTAACCTCAAGCCTTTTGAAAATATCTAATCCTATCACTCACTTTATACGTTTCCTGATTTCCTAATGCCCCTATTGATATCTGCTTTCCTACATATTTTTCCCAGTTCATCATTGTGACTGTCTCTTCACATGTGCTGACATTTACATTCACCCTCTAACTGAAAACCAATTGCTAAAGAACTTTTGGTCCAACTCCGAGACTCACTCTTCTTCCTAAACCTACTTACTATCTTCCTAATCCTACAGACTATCCTTTTTGACTGGATGTTCTCTTCTACTTTCAATCATCCGAGGTATAGGGTCCTATGCCATTGTATATCGATTTATCTGAGACCTCGGTGCAGAACATGATTCAATCTAAGTATACCAATCAAGGGCCCAATGCCTTTCTGGGCTTCAAATCTTTCCTAGATCTCTGTTCTCATACATATATTTCACATTTATATTGTTATAAATATCACAGGTTCCCAATACCATAATTCATCCAGCAGAATGACTCCTATCCCAAATCGAACATGCTATTAACACTAACCATACACTGTTCCCTCAATCTCACTTTACAGAAGAGCAGGGACAGAGTTGGTCTTAAAATCCAGGAAGGTAGGGTATCATCCCCCAGCTGAGAACCTCAAAAGTCCCTGCAGAAATAATCCCTGGAGAAGGTGTAGGCAGGTATGAAGGATTTGAGAGAGCAAAAGTCATCTTCCATGGCAAACAACCTGGTCAGGTTGAAGGGATGTGTCTGAATTAGCCTCTCTCTTCCTAATGTAGAGAAGATGGACCAAACCATGGCTATGTGGAGAGCTGTTCCCCGGTGCCTATGGTTGATATACCATTCTAACTTATGAATGAGTCACAGCAAGTAGAGGCAGACTCCATCTTTTGAGAACCTCGGAAGCAACTGTTAAAACAAAGTGGTTTCCAAGGCAGTGACTTCATTCAGTTCTTGAAGCAAGTGACCTCACCTTACATTATTGGTGATGAAAGTCTGTGATCTTGGGATCCAGGAAACCAGGCACACAGAGTCAAACCCACTCCATGTCCCAGTGGGCTCACTTGTTTGGATTTAACAAGACAGAGTCACTCTTTCTTGGTACCTACTGATGTGAGGACAGTCAAATGCCTGGAAACTATGAAGACTGGCCTTTCCAGAGAAAGTAGGTAGTTTCTCACCACGGGCTCCTGACAACTTCACAGAGTTGGCTAAAGAGACCAGATTGAAGACAGGACACGCCATTTTTGGGGAACATAGTATGGCCCACAAGTTAGAGGACACTCCGGATAGACACAGACCTACTTTGGGGAAAGAGGTACCATTTTGGGTGTGAGTGTGAGTTTGTGGTTTTGTCTCATGTTCTGAGAATAGTTAGGAAAGCTGGTTTGTTTGTTTTGGAGTGAACTGTTTCTAGTAAGTCCTTTGACAACGTGAGTGTTTCTGTGTCTATATATCATACTGTGTCCGTGATTGTAGACAGTAGAAAAGAGAATGCATCAATGGATGTGCCCTGTCTACGAGAAAGCTTCAAAGCATTCATCCTGTGCAATTTATGAATGGACTGCAGCTTGCCATATGGATGGGCAATTCCTGCCATCTTTCTAAATTCCTGTTTTCTTCCTGAATTCTGGACACTCTCCAGAATACGCTCATGATTTTGTGTCCAAGATATGTACCACCTCCATCTCTGTGACATGGCCATGTACTGGATAGCTGATGGGAATGGTGAGTATCTCAGAAAACTCAGATATCAGTATGCCCAAGAAAGTCTCAGTGGAGAAACCCTGCTTTGGGTCTTTTGCTTACCTATTCTGTTGCCCTGAATGTCAGGAAGGTCTTTGCCTTAGGCCACACTTTGTGAAGCCTGAAGAAAATAGTTTTCAAATGGAATTGAATGGTCATTACCTGTGCCTCTTCCATTAATTGCTTTGGAAATGGATGTGTCTGAATCAGCCTCTTGGCCCTATGTGAGGCTGTGGCTTAGATTCACAGTACATGATGGGTCTAAAGAAAAATCCCATGTGTGCATCCAAAACCAAAATGGACAAAAGAACTGTCATGGTGGATAGAGTCTCTCGCCTTCGTCTGTAAGGTTCCTGACCTCCATTAAGTGAGAATAGGGATCATTTGGGTCAAGTGAATTCTTTAAAGCCCTGCAGAGGCTATCCCATAGGTTCGTGGGTTTTCTCATGACTCCAATTCACATCTATGTTTACTGAAGAGCAGGGACAGTGTTGGTCTTACAATACAGGAATGCAGTGGATCTTCCATCTGTTGAGAACCTCAAAGCTCCATGCAGAAATGATCTCTGGAGAAGATGTAGGCAGCTATGTAAGACCTGAGAGAGCAAAAATCATCTTCCATGGCAAACAACCTGGTCAGGATTAAGGGTTGCGTCAGAATGAGCCTATCTCTTCTTAATGTAGAGAAGATGTACCAAACCCGGCCTGTGTGGAGAGCTGTTCCCTTTTGCCTACGGGTGATATACCATTTTAACTTGTGAAAGTGTCACAGGAAGTAGGGGCAGCCCTCATCTCATGGGACCGTTGGGAGCAATTGTTATGACAAAGTGGTTGCCAAGGCAGTGATCTCATTCAGTTCCTGAAGGAAGTGATCTCATCTCACTTCCTTGGTGATGGAACTCTCTGAACTTGGTATACAGAAAGCCAGGCACCCAGAGCCAGTCCCAGTCCTAGTCCCAGTGGTCTCACTTTTTTGGATTTACAAAGGACAGAGTCAGTATTTCTTGATACCTACTGATGTGAGGATGGCCAAATGCCAGGAAAGCTCGGAAGAGGGGCTCTTCCTGAGAAAGCAGATAGTGGCTCACTCCTGGCTTCTAACAACTTCACATTGTTGGCCAAGAAGATCAGATCTGAGACAGGTCAGGCCATTTCGGAGCATCATAGTATGGCCCATCAGTCAGAGCACACTCCGGAGAGTCACAGACCTATTTGGGGGAAGGAGGTGCCATTGCGGGTGTGGGTTTGTGGTTTTGTCTCATGTTCTGAGAATAGGTAGAAAAGGCAGTTTGTTTGGCTTGGAGTGAACTGTTTCTAGTAAGTCGTTTGACAATGCAAGTGTTTCTATGTCTGTGTATCCCACTGTGTCCGTGCTTGTAGACATTAGAAAAGAGAATGCATCAATGGATGTGTCCTGTCTCATAGAAAGCTTCCCAGCATTCATCCAGCACAATTTATGAATTGACTGTGGCTTGCCTTATTGATTGGCGATACCTGCTACCTTTCTAAGTTGCTGTTTTCTTCCTGAATTATGGCCAATCTCCAGAATAGGCTCATGGTTTTGTGTCCAAGATATGTACTACCTCCAAGCTCTGTGACATGGCCATGTACTGGATAGATGAATGGAATGTGGAGCATCTCAGAAAACTCAGATATCAGTGTGACCAGTAAAGTCTCAGTGGAGAATCCCTGCTTTGGGCCATTTGCTTACCTATTGTTCTGTTGCCCTGAGAGTCAGGAAGGTCTTTGTCTCAGGCCAACCCTTTGTGAATCCTGAAGGAAAGATTTTTCAAATGGAAATGAATATGCTTTACCTTTGGCTCTTTCCTTAATTGATTTGGAAAGAGATGTGTGTGAATCAGCCTCTTGGCCCAGTGTGATTCTTTGACTTAGATTCTCAGTACCTGATGGATCTAAAGAAAGATCCCATGGGTGCATAAAATCCAAAATGGCAAAAAGAGCAGTCATTGTTGATGAAGTATTTTGCCTTCCTCTGTAAGGTTCCTGAATTCCATCAAGTGAGAATAGGGATCTTTTGGGTCAAATGAGTTCTTCAAATCTATTCAGAGGCTATCCAATAGGTGCTTGAGTTTTCTCATCTTTCCAATTCACATAAAGAATCTGTACCCGACACTCAGTAGGACTCAAATTGGAGAAGCAGAGCAGTATTAAGGGCAGGCCTATTTGATCACTCCTGGTACACAGGAAGGGTGTACAGGCCACTGGGAATTTAGGCAAATGAGGGGCAACAGAGCTTATTTTGGACACTGTCTTGGGCTACGCTAATGCTATCAAATGTCAATCCTATTGTTGACTTCACATTTGTTTTATCCTAAGCTCACATATTCATCCTCAACCCTGTTGAAAATATCTAATCCCATCACTCACTTTATTCTTTTCCTGATTTCCTAATGTCTCTACTGATATCTGCTTTCCTACATATTTTGCCCTGTGCATCATTGTGACTGACTCTTCACTTGTGTTGACATTTACATTGACTCTCTAACCAAAACCCTATTGCTAAAGAACTTTTGTTCCAAATCCTATACTCACTTTTCTTCCTAAACTTACCGACTATCTTTCTAATCCAACTGACTATAACTTTTTGAATGGATGTTCTCTTCTACATTCAATGATCCAAGTACAGTTCAGGTTTCTATTCAACCGGGTGAGGGAGTAGATTCTGCAGTTTGGCAATTGGGGACAGCACATTCTGGCAACAAGATTAGCAAAGAGTTCTCAAGATTTCAACAGTGTTTTGTTAAGCGTTAAGCGTACAGAAAAACAGGAAGTGACAAGTACATATTTTATTAACCTTTCATTCCCCACTTCTTTTTCTGGCTACTTTTAATCATAAAAGTGATCATTGTGGGGTGTCACATTCTATGTCTGCTAGTGGGGTATTACCATAATTTTAATTTGTCCAATTTGAGCTTGGAGAAAAGAAATTACATGATTGAGGAAACAGGGTTTTATAGTTAGTAATACTATGAGGATTATTATTGGACCAGCCAGGGTTGATAAAAACGTAATTAACAAGGGAGACTGTGTAAAAAAAGACTCAAACTACCGTTTTTGTGCCTCTCTCTCTCGTTGTTGCTCTTCAAGGCATCTTTTTAATTTACTCATAGATTTTTTTACAACTCCAGTATTGTCAACATAAAAACAACATTCTTCCCTCAATGAAGCACAAAGGCCCCCTTCTGTCATGAAAAGGAGGTCCAACCCTCGTCTTTTCTGTAAAACAACTTCAGAGAGAGAGGTTAAAGATTCCTGCAAAGCTGTGATGGAGGTTTCTAAAATCTTTAAGTTTTGATCTATTGCTTCTTCTAATTGGGTCACTTGTTGTGTCCCATGGACCAGAGCAGTGGTTCTTGTGCCCAACCCTGCAGCAACTCCTATTCGTAATAGAATGGCTAAGGTGAGGGACATATGTTCCCAGCGGAACCGGGTTGTATGTCCCCCTCTTTGATCTTCAGATGAACCTGCGTCATGATAGAGCACTCTGGGAAACATCTGCTCCATTTCACAATTAATCACATCTGTTGACCATTTCATGAAAACATAAACAATGTTTAAGTATATAGAATTATACTGTTGTAGGGATGGACAAGGCAAGGCACCTAAGATAGCACCAAAGACACGGAAACAGTCTTTTTTGGTTTCAACCAGATTCAGAGGGCATTGCTTCCGTTGTAATCAATTAATCCCCTGAAACCCAAGTTACGTAGTTTCAGAATTTTGTACCCAAAACGTAAGGGAAGGGGCTCAGAAGTTCACAGTCTGCAGAAGTTCACAAAAAAGCAGTTTTTGTTTCTCTTTTTTCCTCAGTTTGGGCAAGTTAACTTTTCAAGGACACCTGGGTGTGGGTGTCTTCCCTTTCTTTTTTTCCCCCTTCCAGCTGTTTCCATACAGCCCAGTTTGTAACTTCTTTATCTTAGAAATGTAGCCATCTCTGTGAAGCCCCAGCTCAAGGCCAGAGGACTTTTTTTCAAATATTTTGTGAAAAACTAGTAAGGGTGTGTCTAGATCAGGAGTGCTTAAATTTTTAGCCAGTTGCCAAGGAGACCAGGGCAACACAAAAATAGGAAGTTTATCTACAGTGAACTCTTTTATAGGGACTCTTTTGCTGAAAGTCCTAAATCAGCCATGGTGAAGACTTCTGGAGAAGGTCAGTTAAGACTTTTCTGTGGGCCTGGTACAGAGGGGGACAATTTGGAAGGCAGAAATAAGAGCAGCTCTGTGGATCTGAGAATGAGGAAGGAGAGATGTAAAAGAATATTGGGAGAGGGCTTTGGGATCTTAATAGCAACAAAAACTTGAGCAGTAGAACAGATAGAACAGAGGGGGAGACGGGAGTGAGATTTCAAAAAGCCTGTGAGGGACTTTAAATTCTTAGTAACCTGTTTTTAGTGATGACAAAGCAACATTAAAGGCCATTTTCATTACATCTTGTATTAGGGTCTGAGGATTCTTCTCAGCGGGTTTGAGCTTTGCATTAGGTGGTAAGAGGACTGGGTGGGACCCGGTGCGGGCACTGACAGGAGAGGAGAGGAGAGAGTGAATGGAGTGGTACCTCAGTACCTGCAACCTCAGCAAGGGAGCAATGGTCTGAGAACCAGTCGAGATTTGGGTTTTTGATCTAGATATTGGAGGGGAGAAATCAAGTTGCTGAGGTGGGAGTGACAGCAGAGAGTCTAGAGCACAAGGCTGAGGGTGAGCATCTATTGGAGAAGCATAGTTCAGGATGTGAGCAAAGGAGAGAGAAGGCCTCCACATAGCGGAATCTCCTTTCACCCTTTTGAGCACTTGCAGAAGTTAAAAAGGTCACACAGAATTTGAGGATCTAGAGACCCCTCTGGGGGCCATCGGTTTTGGTTATCTAATTCGTAATATGGCCAATGCTGTGTACAGAATTTGATGAGGAGTTTGGGTTCCATCTGACAGTCCCTGTATGCTCACATCCCCATGACTTATAATAGAAGTCTGCTCTCCCCCCCCACAGCCGTGACTGTTTGTGGCTTTGATAGTCTGCCGGGCAAACATAGTAATCTAGGCTAGCCAACCTGCATCTGGCTCACGTGTCCCTACATCTATAATGTTTGTTTCCATTATCTATGGTACGGAAGGGATTTAATGGAATTTTAGTGGGATCCTGTTAATCAGGGATATCCCAATAGGAAAGACCTATAGCCAGCTGACAAATGACTGGGTGGAGAGATGGCCACCAGGTTCGTAAGGGGGCTGTATTCGAGATAGGCCATATTTCGTGTCCAGTAGGATTTGTGATCAGCCATCGCAGCTTAAGGGGCTGATGAGGGTTAAGACTACTGGTCGTCAAGGGGAGAATAAATATCTTCCAGGATCTTCTTTACAACCATTTGCGATGTTTCTTTTTTCTTCTTTTTTATTTCTTTTTTTTGTGTGTGGGGGGAAGGCTTCAATACATCCTGAAAATGTATGTTCAAAGACTAGGAGTTATTTAAGTCCATACCTTACTGGCTTAATTTCAGTAAAGTCCACTTCCCAGAATTGTCCTCGTCGGGTTCCTCATAGGTGCTTTCCTGCAGGAAGCTTGGAAGTGTAAGCTTTAACCAATTAATGGACCTGACAGGCTTTTGTTACCCATTCAGTTATTTCCTTTTGCTGTGAGTAGGTTAGTGGAAAACTGTGTTCTTGATCCTTCACGAATGAATGCAGTTTCTTTGAACAAAGGTGAGTGAGTTGATGAACATTTGCTACTGACATAGTTAGAGCCATGATTATAGGAGTAGTTACTGAAGGATTAAAAAATTCCACTTGGGGGCCTTCAGGGTTAAAAGTTATTTTGGCCCAGAGCTTGGTGAGCAGAACTCTGCCTATCAATGTGGCCAGGGATTACTAGGAAGGAGTGATGGATTTTTCCTTTTCCCTGGTCCATGGTCCTCGTAGTTGTCAAAGCCCGATATTTACTTCTGTTAGACTCTTGAATTAGAGACCTTTTATTCGGTAGAGGGCCCAATGGGCCTTATGGGCTGAGTATATTGCCCCTGTATCTACTTCAAAGTTTATTGTGTTCCCCTCCATTTCAAAAGTTACCTTGAGGTCAGGGAGAGGATCTGAGCCCGGACTTTTTTAGTATTCCTCCAGAGTCAGAATATCTGGCTGGCATGGCTGTCTCTTTCTAGGGCACTCTTTGGCCCAGTGTCCTTTTTCTTTAGAGTAGGCACATTGATCTGAGGCCAGGGGTGGCCTCTAGTGTGTGCCCAGGTATCCCTTCCTGTCTCTCTGTTTCTTAGTTTCTGGCCTATTTGTTGTTGTGACCAGGACCTTAGTCAATGCCTTAGTCTGTCTTTTGTTTCTTTTATCCTCACTCAGCTCCTTTCTCTTCTTCAGTTTCTCTCTTAAAGTATACCTTCTCGGGTTCTCTGACTAAATCCCTCAAAGTCATATCTTGTAATCCATCTAAGCATTGTAACTTTCTTTTAATATCCAGGGCAGCTTTCCCAATAAAGGCCATTGTGACAGATGCCTTTTGATCCTCTGCCTGAGGATCGAAAGGAGTATGTCTCTTATATGCCTACATAATTATCTCTAGGAACATACAGGGAGATTCATCAGGCCCTTAAATAATCTCTCTTACCTTGGCCAAAATTAGTTGGTCACCTAGCAGCCACTAAGATACCCACTATTAGAGCCCGGCGATAAGTGGACAGATGCTCCCTACCTTCAAAGGTGTTGGGGTCCCAGTTGGGTCGTTTCAAGAGAAAGCCGGCTTTGAATATGTTGGGAAGTTGTGTCGGTCACGCATTTGGTCCGAGGATACTTTTTTCTAGCCTCCAGGAGGATTCTCTTTTGTTCCTCTGTCATGAAGAGAGTGCCTAGGAGTTGTTGGCAGTCATCCCAAGTAGGTTGGTGTGAAAACATCAATGACTTCACCAGACCTGAGAGCCAGGTTGGGTCCTCGGTAAAAGGGGGATTGTTATTTTTCCATTTATATAGGTCTGAAGAGGAGAAGGCCAATACTGGTAGGCTTCCATTTTTTTCCCCATGGCCATCGTCAATCATTGGCCCTTAGGGATGGAGGGAAGCAACACGGGAGTTCCAGGGTTTTCAATCATTTGCCACCAGCGAGTTCCTTTAGCAAGTCCAGCTTCCTCCAGGGGAGGAGGGGCTGTGTGTGACGCAGGGGAGTTATCTGGAGGGCCCTGGGCTGGCTTAGCGTCCTCCAATTGCGGAGAGGCTGAGTCAGCAGCTGGAGAATCACTTAGAGGGTGTTGGGGGTTGTGGGACAAGGGTAGAAGATAAGGAAGGGGAGGAGAGTCCAGTAGAGTCAAATCTTGTGACTCAGGGAGAACAGAGGGTGGAGGAGGAGGAGGAGCAGAGGGGTTGAGAGATCGTGGGGGAAGGAGTAGGAACAGGGACACAGCAAGGAAAGGCTTCACCCACGGAAGAGGAGATTTGCAGAGGTCCTGCCAAGTTAAGGTATATTCCTGTTTATCAGTATGGCTATGTGGCCCTGGCTGTAAGACTATATCTCTGTCTTTTTAAATTAGTGGGAAGTAGAAAGATCCTTCTAGGGGCCATCCGAATCCAAAGGTGGGCCATTCTGAGGCACACAGAGTCTGCCAGGTCCAGCGTTTTACTGAAAAAGAAACATTCTGAGCCCTTAAGCGGACTTTGGTCCATAGATCAAGAGTCAGGGACAGAGGCATTGAAGTGATCTGTCCCATAATGAAAGATACACAAACAGTAAAAGCAACGACACAGGACACAGACAAGAGAAAACAATAAAGACAGGCAATGGACGTCCAACACTGAGACCAAGACTGAGCAGGCGGCAAAACCCGATGGGCTGGCAATACCGAATCTGAAACAAAGTATCACTGAGTCAAGGGGACTATTATTCCTCGATTCCCGAGTCCTCTGTGGCCTCCCCCAGGGACTTGGCTTTTGGCTCTGTGACACGTCTGCCAGCCACCATCAAAGAGAGCTCACACACTTCATCGACAGCCATTTTGCCAAGCCCTAACTTGAAACCTGAAACCAGAAAGAGGCGCCTTACTTACCCTGAGAGTAGCCCATTGGGGTCTCTCGTTCACCGCTGCTGGAATTCAGTGGAACCTCCATATATAAAGATCGGAAGAGCATTGGGGGAAGAGACCACTAAGAGACTCTCTCATGCAAAAACAAAGGGTTTATTGGGGGTCCAGCATGCTGGGGCTCAGAGCTCATTTGAATAGAGCAGAGAACCCTGAGAACAGCTTAAGCAGAGCTTATATACTTTCCTTGAAGAGGGCAGGGAGGAAAGTTTATTGATGGGCCTGGGCGGGTGAGCAATTTGCGTGCAACTGGGTGAGGGAGTACATTCTGAAGTTTGGCTGTTGGGGACAGCACATTCTGGGAAAAAGTTTAGAAAACACTTCTCAAGATTTCAACAGTGTTTTATTAAGCATACAGAAAAACAGGAAGTGACAAGAATCTATTTTATTAACATTTCACTACCGACTATACTTTGCCAGATTTCCTAAAGTCTCTATTGATATCTGCATTCCTACATATTTTCCCCAGTTCATCATTGTGATTAATTCTTCACATGTGCTGACATTTACATTCACTCAATACCCGAAACCCTATAGCTAAAGAACTTTTGGTCCAAATCCTATACTCACTCTCCTTTATAAACATACCGACTATCTTCCTAATACTCCTGACTATCCATTTTGACTGGAAGTTCTCTTTGAAAATCAATCATCCAAGTTACAAGGTCCTATGCTTAATACCGCAATCAAGGGCCCAATGCCCTTCTGGGCTTCAAATCTTACCTAGATTTCGGTTTTCAGATTCCTATATTTTACCTATATATTCTTGAAAATATCGCAGATTCCCAATACCATTATTCATCCAGCAGAATGATTTCTATTCCAAATCAAACCTGTTATTAACCCTAACCATACACTGTTCCTTCAATCTAACTTTAGAGAAGAGCAAGGACAGAGTTGGTCTTAAAATACAGGAATGTAGGGGATCTTCCAACTGCTGAGAAACTCAAAGGTCTATGCGCAAATGATCCCTAGAGAAGTTGTAGGCACCTATGAAGGAACTGAGAGAGCAAAAGTCATCTTTCATTGCAAACAACCTGGTCAGCATGAAGGGATGTGTCTGAATCAGCCTCTCTCTTCTTTATGTAGAGAAGAAGAACCAAACGAGGCCTCTGTGGAGAGCTGTTCCTGGTTACCAATATTTGATATACCATTCTAACTTGTGAAAGTGTCAAAAAAATTAGGGACAGCCTCCATTTCATGGGACCTTTGGAAGCAAATGTTAGGACAATGTGCTTGCCAAGGCATTGACCTCATTCAGTTCCTGAAGGAAGTGACCTCACCTCACATTCTTGGTGATGGAACTCTCTGAACTTGGGACCCAGGCATCCAGGCACACAAATCTAGTCCCAGGCCCAGTCCCAGTGGTCTCCCTTCTTTTGATTTACCAAGGACAGAGTCAGTCTTTCTTGGTATCTACTGATGTGAGGATGGCCAAATGCCAGGAAAGCTCTGAAGAGTGGCCTTTCCTGAGTAAGCAGGAAGTGGCTCACCGTTGTCTCCTGACAACTTCACAGAGTTGGCCAAGGAAACCAGATCTGAGACAGAACAGGCCATTTGATGGGAACATAGTACGGCCCACCAGTCAGAGGTCACACCCGATAGTCAGAGACCTACTTTGGGAAAGGAGGTGACTTTGTGGGTGTGAGTGTGTGTTTGTGATTTTGTCTCATGTTTTGAGAATAGGTAGGAAAGGCAGTTTGTTTGGTTTGGAGTGGACGATTTCTAACAAGTGATTTGACAAGGTGAGTGTTTTTAAGTCTGTGTATCCCACTGTGTCCATGGTTGTAGACATTAGAAAAGAGAATGCATCAAAGGATGTGTCCAGGCTAGTAGAAAGCTTACCAGAATTCTTTCTGCCCAATGTATGAAAGGAATGCGGCTTGCCTTATGGATGGGTAACACCTGCTATCTTCCTAAGTTCCTGTTTTCTTCCTGAATTCTGGCCACTCTCCAGAATAGGCTCATGATTTTGTGACCAAGATAAGTACCGCCTCTAAGCTCTGTGACATGGCCATGTACTGGATAGCTGAAGGGAATGGTGAGCATCTCAGAAAATTCAGATATCAGTGTGACCAGGAAAGTCTCAGTGGAGAAACACTGCTTTGGGCCATTTGCTAACCTATTGTTCTGTTCCCCTGAATGTCAGGAAGGTCTTTGCCTCAGGCCACCCCTTTGTGAAGCCTAAAGAAAACAGTTTTCAAATGGAAATGAATGGGCATCACCTGTGGCTCTTTGCTTAATTGCTTTGGAAAGGGATGTGTCTGAATCAGCCTCTTGGCCCTGTGTGAGGTTGTGGCTTAGATTCTCAGCACCTAGTGGATGTAAAGAGAGATCCCATGTGTGCATCCAAAACCAAAACGGCCAAAAAGCAGTCCTTGTGGATGAAGTCTGTCGCCTTCCTCTTTAAAGTTCTTGAACTCCATCAAGTGAGAATAGGGATCCTTTGGGTCAAATGGGTTCTTCAAAGACCTGCAGAGGTGCTTGTGATTTCTCATGACTGCAAATCACATAAAAATATATACGTGACACTCAGTTTTCCACAAATTGGAGAAGCATAGAAGTATTAACGTCTAGCATATTTGATCACTCCTGTTTCACATGAAGGGTGTCCAGACCACCCTGAATTTATGCCAATGAGGGGCAAGGGAGTTATTTTGGACACTCTCTTGGACTCCGCCACTCATGGAAACCTTCCGCCAGAGGTTGTGATTAGTGTCTATATGGAAGAAGATGAGGGCCATATGGGAGGGTTTTGGTTTTAAATTTGGTCATTTGTGTCCAGTATGAAGACATGACCTGGACCACCTGGGCTTGAACTCTGGTGTGATTCCCCTTAGAGACTGAATTCAGAGAAGTATTGCCATGAATTTTGTTGGGATTTTAGGAGTCCACCCATGAGAATCACCCTTGGAAACTGAGATCTAGGCCCAGGTTGGCTTTCCACAGAGCCCTGGGTATCTCAGCCAGGATATCACATGATTTAATTCTGAAAGACTTGGCAGCCATAGTTGAGAGTCACAACACCCATGGACGTCACATTGTAGACCTCAATGGGCCTGGCTTCATGTGACATTTTGGCCACTCTTTGGGAAGCCTTGCCTGTGAGACTTCTACAGAGCATTCATTGAAATGAGCTTCCTCACCATTTAATGGTTCCTGAATGAATTGAAACCCACAGTGCCTGCAACGTCATCCTTGAAAAATGCCTAGATAAATACCATGAAATTTTTGAAATTCCCATGACCAGGTGGCACTGGAGAAACTTTGGATGTCCTGTTGCTGATCGTAAATATGCAAGACAGTGCCTTGATTGAGTGGGTTTCATGAAAATGGTGTAGAACAGAGATGCCAGTATGTTGGAACCTGCTGAGTAGTGGGCCTAGAGCAGTGGTAGCCAGATGTGTGATAAAAAATTTGTGGTGGGGCCATGTGGATCTGCCATTGGCTTCCAAATGGCTTGTGACTGACATAGTGCAGCCAGCAGACCCTTCCATGTAAAGGCTTCTTCTTATATGGAGATGTTTCCGGGCAATGTTCAGAATCAGGTTGCTATAGACATGTGGCCAAGCTATGTGGGATAGAAGCCTGGTTGGTGCATTCTCCTGCAGACCCTGACCAACCACACATGAAAGAATTGCCTCCAGAACTGTGTCCCAGTTGAACTTCTTTTATTTCATGAAGCAAATGCCAAAGTCCCAGTGCAGCAGCAAGAAACACCACGAAAAGTGGAGGATTACCAAATGGCTTCCCAGTCCACATGGGAATACCCTTAGCCCCCAGTGGCCACAGTTTACTTACAAAGAGAGAATTCAGCACTGCTGCCTCATGTTCATTGGAAAATAAGAAATCATGTCCTCCAGGTCACATAGATGCAGACACAGCTTTGATGGTCTCACTAGAAAGAAGCTAAAGCTCCTGACAAAAACATATATTTCAAGTGCCCAAACTCAGAGGCAGTTTCTCAAGAAGTATTTAGGCCAGCAGAGCTCCATATATATGGAGTTTTTATCCTGTCCCATACTAGGAAAACTCCTCTACCACTTCCAAGGTTGTAAACTCCTGAGCATATTATTCACAGATTTTATTACTCTACTCCTCTAATTGTGTCTTACTTTGGGGGAAAAAAATGTCAAGGAATTGTTCTGGATGAGAGTGGGAAGATTTTGTTTAGCACATATTTGCATACACATTGGTTTCATTTTTCTATTTTACATTTGATATACTGAATCCCTGACACTAACACATACCCTACTAGATTCTGAATACTAATCCTAATATGATGGAGAAAAATAACCGAAACAGAATAGAAATACAAGCAGTTCAGAGGAGGCACGTTGTATACTTGGACTTGCCTTTTGCATTATATAGGGTAGGAGTTATAAATCTAGTAAATTTTTTGTTGAAATAGTTTCCCATGTGCTTTTACAGTTAACAAATATGTGAATTCCTGTCTCCCTTTCTCTGTATTCTATTCAGCACATGTATTTTTATATGCACATTTAGAATCCTACCTGGTATCACACGTACATTCTTGTGAGTTACATAACTTGGCAGATACAAAGTGTGAGAAGAGATCACTCCTCCTAAACGCTGTTTGAACTGAAAATTCAAACTATGGGTGAGCTTCCTAGTTGAAAAAAGTTATACATAAATCCATATCCAGTAAAATGAATATTTTTGGATCTGTGGATGATATGTATTTCACGGTGTAATTTGATTGGCATATATATTGCTAATTTTTAAAATCTGTGTGTGGTTATATATATATATATATATATATATATATATATATATATATATATTCTCTCCAGATATTTCAAAATATTTAATATATGTGTCTTATTATACACTCCCTAAATTCATTCATGAATATGTATGTGAATTTATAAAAAACTTTTCACAAGATTATTCTCAGAAATATTCATTCACCTGATATACGTATTTTTTTCCTAGTATTGAAAACTAACTTCAGTGAATGGTGCATATGAATCCTAATATTTCTACAGTAACTGATCCAGTTTCACATCAATGCAAGTAGATTCCTATGGGACATGATAAGTATTTTGAAGGTCATTTTTATTTCAACACTGGTACATTACTATTTCTTCAGTTTATGCACATTATTGGATATATATTTCATCCACAAGTTCACAAATTTATAGGCATATATTTCACTTTCAATCACTTTCTGCTTCAGAAAACACGTGTTCCGCCGTGTTTCAAACTGGTTTTTTCATGAGACTTCTTTCAAAACACATTATTTTTGATTTCCATAATCACTTTTGAAGCAAAACTCACACACTCTTCATGATAAACCATAAGCCTAGGATTACAATTAGATGTATAACTAGTTGTTATGAATGATTCTATATCAATATATGATTTCTTGAGAGGCAAGATGGCCGCAAAGGGAGTGCAGTAACTCCGTGTACTGCGTCACTGTGAGGGAAAATGACGAGTTAGAACGGCTAAAAGCTATCTTGTTAGGAATTTCCAGCAAAATTGGGGTGCTCCAAAACCTAGTGGAAGGATTTTCATCGCACGAGGATTAGCTTCAGGGGCTCAAATGCGAGCGATCTGTCCGTCTGTATGGAGCGCTGCTTGTTCGGCAGATCACCCCATGGCTGGAGTCTGCGGCGCGCGCTGGGAAATGACAGGCTGGTGGCGCAGAGATACAGCAATGCTGATTCTGTGGGCTCCTGCCAGCTAGGCATTTGCTGAGCTCGGAGCTGAATTCTGGGTTGGAGACAGGGAAAGGAAACGGTCCAGGTTGTTTCTCCACACCGGTCAGACCACGGAGGAAGCCAGCGGCCACCATCTTGGAGAGCTGACGTCACCATCCTTTTTTTCGACTGATTGCAGCTCTTTCAGCTATAGAACAGGTAATTTCAGGCTGACAATTGTCTGCATCTCGCAGACAAATTGCTCAGACTTAGTGCTAAATAACCCGCGGAAACTGCTTCTTGGAGCCTGCTCCTATCAGAACACGCACCGAGCCCGGAGTGTCGGAGTTCCGGCTCCCAGAGCTGCTCTGGCCCAGGGCTATAGAACCCGCTGAAACTGCTTCTTGGAGCCTGCTCCTGTCGGAGCATGCACCAAGTCCAGAGAGGCCGAATTCTGGCTCCCGGAACTGTTTTGGCCCGGTGATAAAGAACCCGCGGAAACTGTTTCTCGGTCCGGGTCCTGCTGAATACTGTGGAGGCCAGAGGGGCCGAACAGAGCCGCCGCCCGGGCCCGTAACAGGTCCAGCGACCTGCCGGCGTGGTAGTCAAGAAAACCCGGAGGCAGCACTGGCACAGGAGCCGGCGGTAGCTGCGCGGCGCGGGTCTCCCAGCTACCGCTCCCACCAGTGCTGACAACTGAGGTCTCTTGCACCGACTCGCCTCGGCGTGGGACTCACGGCTACCGCTCCCACCAGTGCTGACAACTGAGGTCTCTTGCACCAGATACGGGGGCGTGGCTACCAGAAGGTAAGCAAATTGGCTGGGGTTTCTCAGCCCCAAGCTCTACAAACTTAGGGCCTGAGGGAGGCCAACAAGAAGAGTGTGCCCAGGCACTAATGAAACAGCTGCTCCACGCGTGTGCAAGGTAGGCGGAACTGTGAACACCGACAAAACAGGCCCAGTGAACCGCCAGACACATCCCTCCGGTTGGGGGAGGGGCAGAGCCACCGGGCGCCTGCAAGGTAGGCGGACCCGCGACCCACCAGCAGAAAATGCACAGCAATCCACAAAGCGGCATAGCCACCCCCCGAGCCTACAAGGTAGGCAGACCTGTGACCTACCGGCAGGTCATGCCCAAAAACCTGCGGAGGGGCACAGCTGCCCCACGTGCCTGCTAGGTAGGCTGAACCGTGACCACCAACAGAACAGGCCCAGCGGCCGGCCAGACACATCGCCCCGCCCAGGTTGGGGGAGGGGCAGAGCCGCCGGGCGCCTGCAAGTTAGGCATACCTGCGAATCACCAGCAGATCAGGCCCAGCAACCGCGGAGCAGCAGAGCCACCCCCGGGCCTGCAAGGTAGGCACACTTGCCACCCACCGGCAGGTCATGCCCAACAAACTTCGGAGGGGCACAGCTGCCCCACGAGCCTGCTAGGTAGGTAGAACCCTGACCACCGACAGAACAGGCCCAGAGGCCGGCCAGATACATCGCCCCGCCCCGGTTGGGGGAGGGGCAGAGCAGCCGGGCGCCTGCAAGGTAGGCAGACCTGCGACTCACCAGCAGATCAGGCCCAGCAACTGTGGAGCGGCAGAGCCACCCCCGGGCCTGCAAGATAGGCGCACTTGCCACCCACCGGCAGGTCAGGCCCAAGAAACTGCGGAGGGGCACAGCTGCCCCACGAGCCTGCTAGGTAGGCAGAACGCTGACCACCAACAGAACAGGCTCAGAGGCCGGCCAGACACATTGCCCCACCCCGGTTGGGGGAGGGGCAGAGCCGCCGGGCGCCTGCAAGTTAGGCAGACCTGCATCTCACCAGCATATCAGGCCCAGCAACCCGCGGAGCGGCAGAGCCACCCCCGGGCCTGCAAGGTAGGCGCACTTGCCACCCACCGACAGGTCAGGCCCAGCAACTCTCAGAGAGACCCAGCTGCTCCACGCGCGTGCAGGGTAGGCGGAACCGTGACCACCGACAAAAGAGGCCCAGTGGACCGCCAGACACATAGCTCCGGTTGGGGGAGGGGCAGAGGCGCCGGGTGCCTGCAAGGTAGGCGGACCCACGACCCACCAGCAGAACAGGCACAGCAATCCACAGAGCGGCAGAGCCACCCCCCGAGCCTACAAGGTAGGCAGACCTGCGACCCACTGACAGGTCAGGCCCAAAAAACTGCGGAGGGACACAGCTGCCCCACGTGCCTGCTAGGTAGGCTGAACCATGACCACCAACGGAACAGGCCCAGCGGCCGGCCAGACACATTGCCCCGCCCCGGTTGGGGGAGGGGCAGAGCCGCCGGGCGCCTGCAAGTTAGGCAGACCTGCAACTCACCAGCAGATCAGGCCCAGTGACCTGCGGAGCGGCAGAGCCACCCCTGCGCCTGCAAGGTAGGCAGACTTGCCATCTACCGGCAGGTCAGGCTCAGCAACTCTCAGAGGGACACAGCTGCTCCACGCACGTGCAATGTAGGCGGAACCGTGACCACCGACAAAACAGGCCCAGTGGCCCGCCAGATACATCACCCCGGTTGGGGGAGGGGCAGAGCCGCCACCAGCGCCTTTTAGGTAGACATACCTGCAACCGACAGACAGAACAGGCCTAGTGGCCAGCGGAGGGGCAAAACCGCTGCTCACTCCTGCAAGGTAGGCGGACCTGTGACCACCGAAAGAACAGGCCCATCGAAAGTAGAGGCACAGCGGCCTCCCGGCGTGGTAGGCACATTGCCTCAATTGAAGGAGGGGCAGAACCACCGCCAAAGCCTGCAAGGGAGACGATGCAGCTATACAAAAGCAATATAAATATATAGGGGGAAAAATCAATAACACAACAGTTTCACCAAGCAGAAAGAAACGCGATCAGTATGAAAAGACAAGGAAAAAAAGGACCACAAGCAATGCAGGTCAATTCAACTTTAGAAGAGGTAATATCTGCAGCAGATGGAATGTCAGATAAAGAATTCAGGATATACATGCTTCAGATGATCTGGAGTCTCAAGGAAGACATTAGACAGCAAAATCAGACAATGAAAGACCACTTCGACCACTTCGACAATGAATTACATAAACAAATCCAAGAAGCAAAAGATCAATTATTCAGGGAGATAGAGGTTATAAAAAACAAACAAACAGAAATCCTGGAAATTCAGGAAACAATAAACCAACATAAAAACTCAATTGAGAATACTACCAGAAGAGTAGAACACTTAGAAGATAGAACATCAGACAATGAAGACAAAGTATTTCAACTGGAGAAGAACATAGACAGCTCAGCAAAGCTGTTAAGAAACCATGAGCAGAACATTCAAGAAATATGGGATAACATAAAGAGACCAAACTTAAGAGTCATTGGGATACAGGAAGGTATTGAGGTCCAAACCAAAGGAATGAGCAATCTATTCAACGAAATAATACGAGAAAACTTCCCAGACTTGAAGAATGAGACAGAATCCCAAATCCTAGAAGCCTACAGGACCCCGAATGTGCAAAATCATAAGAGATCCACACCTAGACACATTATAATGAAGATGCCCAACATACAGAATAAGGAGAGAATTTTAAAAGCTACAAGAGAAAGGAAGCAGATTACATTTAGGGGTAAACCAATCAGGATAACAGCTGATCTTTTAACACAGACTCTGAAAGCTAGAAGATCCTGGAATAACATATTTCATACACTAAAAGAAAATGGGTTACAACCAAGAATTGTGTATCCCGTGAAATTAAGCTTCAGGATGGAAGATGAAATTAAAACCTTTCATGATAAATAAAAGTTAAAAGAATTTGCAGCTAGAAAACCATCTCTTCAAAACATCCTCGGCAAAATATTACAGGAAGAGGAAATGGAAAATGTCAATGAAAACCAACAGCGGGAGGTAGTACAGTGAAGGGGGGGGAATAATCAAAGAGGAAAACAAACCATGTTTAGTAACATAAATAAACCAATATGGCTGGAAGAACACCCATATCTCAATAATAACCCTAAATGTTAATGGCTTAAACTCACCAATTAAGAGACACAGGCTAGTAGAATGGATCACAAAACAAGACCCAACAATATGCTGCCTTCAGGAGATGCATTTGATAGGAAAAGACATACTTAGACTGAAGGTGAAAGGTTGGGAAAAATCATATCACTCATATGGACTTCGGAAACAAGCAGGAGTGTCCATATTCATATCAAATAAAATAGATTTCAAGCCAAAGTTAATCAAAAGGGATGAAGATGGACACTACATACTTCTCAAGGGAACCATACACCAACAAGACATAACAATCATAAATATATATGCCC
Organism: Callospermophilus lateralis; assembly: GCF_048772815.1. Taxonomy (NCBI): domain Eukaryota; kingdom Metazoa; phylum Chordata; class Mammalia; order Rodentia; family Sciuridae; genus Callospermophilus; species Callospermophilus lateralis. The sequence continues at coordinate 4,288,018 of NW_027511351.1, forward strand.
CAAACAATGGTGCAGCTATGTTCATCAAACAAACACTTCTCAAGTTCAAGAGTCTAATAGACCACCATACAATAATCATGGGAGACTTCAACACACCTCTCTCACCACTGGACAGATCTTCCAAACAAAAGTTGAATAAGGAAACTATAGAGCTCAATAACACAATTAATAACCTAGACTTAATTGACATATATAGAATATACCACCCAACATCAAGCAGTTACACTTTTTTCTCAGCAGCACATGGATCCTTCTCAAAAATAGATCATATATTATGTCACAGGGCAACTCTTAGACAATATAAAGGAGTAGAGATAATACTATGCATCTTAACTGATCATAATGGAATGAAATTGAAAATTAACGATAAAAGAAATAAGGAAAAATCATGCATCACTTGGAGAATGAACAATAGGTTACTGAATGATCAATGGGTTATAGAAGACATCAAGGAGGAAATTAAAAAATTCTTAAAGATAAATGAAAACACAGACACAACATATTGGAATCTATGGGACACATTGAAAGCAGTTCTAAGAGGAAAATTTATTGCTTGGAGTTCATTCCTTAAAAAAAGAAAAAACCAACAAATAAATGATCTAATACTTCAACTCAAAATCCTAGAAAAAGAAGAGAAAAACAACAGCAAAAGAAGTAGAAGACAAGAAATAATTAAAATCAGAGCTGAAATTAATGAAATCGAAATGAAAGAAACAATAGAAAAAATTGACAAAACTAAAAGTTGGTTCTTTGAAAAAATAAAAAAAATCGACAGACCCTTAGCCACGCTAACGAAGAGAAGAAGAGAGAGAACTCATATTACCAGCATACGGGATGAAAAAGGCAATATCACAACAGACACTTCAGAAATACAGAAGATTATCAGAAATTATTTTGAATCCTTATACTCCAACAAAATAGAAGATAGTGAAGGCATCGATAAATTTCTTAAGTTATATGATTTGCCCAGATTGAGTCAGGAGGATATTGACAACCTTAACAGACCAATATCAATTGAGGAAATAGAAGATACCATCAAAAGACTACCAACTAAGAAAAGCCCAGGACCGGATGGGTATACAGCAGAGTTTTACAAAACCTTTAAAGAGGAACTAATACCAATACTTTTCAAGCTATTTCAGAAAATAGAAAAAGAGGGAGAACTTCCAAATTCATTCTATGAGGCCAACATCACCCTGATTCCTAAATCAGACAAAGACACTTCAAAGAAAGAAAACTACAGACCAATATCTCTAATGAACCTAGATGCAAAAATCCTCAATAAACTTCTGGTGAACCGGATACAAAAACATATCAAAAAAATTGTGCAACATGATCTGGTAGGATTTATCCCTGGGATGCAAGGTTGGTTCAATATACGGAAATCAATAAATGTTATTCACCACATCAATAGGCTTAAAAATAAGAACCATATGATCATCTCGATAGATGTGGAAAAAGCATTCGACAAAGTAGAGCATCCCTTTATATTCAAAACTCTAGAAAAACTAGGGATAACAGGAACATACCTCAATATTGTAAAAGCAATCTATGCTAAGCCTCAGGCTAGCATCATTCTGAATGGAGAAAAACTGAAGGCATTCCCTCTAAAATCTGGAACAAGACAGGGATGCCCTCTCTCACCACTTCTGTTCAACATAGTTCTCGAATCACTGGCCAGAGCAATTAGACAGACGAAAAAAAATAAAGGCATAAAAATAGAAAAGAAGAACTCAAATTATCACTATTTGCAGATGACATGATTCGATACCTAGCAGACCCAAAAGGGTCTACAAAGAAACTATTAGAGCTAATAAATGAATTCAGCAAAGTGGCAGGCTATAAAATCAACACGCATAAATCAAAGGCATTCCTGTATATCAGCGACAAATCCTCTGAAATGGAAATGAGGACAACCACCCCATTCACAATATCCTCAATAAAAGTAAAATACTTGGGAATCAACCTAACAAAAGAGGTGAAAGACTTATACAATGAAAACTACAGAACCCTAAAGAAAGAAATAGAAGAAGATCTTAGAAGATGGAAAAATATACCCTGTTCATGGATAGGTAGAAGTAACAACATCAAAATGGCGATAATACCAAAAGTTCTCTATAGGTTTAATCCAATGCCAATCAAAATCCCAACGGCATTTCTTGTAGAAATAGAGAAAGCAATCATGAAATTCATATGGAAAAATAAAAGACCCAGAATAGCAAAAACAATGCTAAGCAGGAAGTGTGAATCAGGCGGGATAGCTATACCAGACTTCAAACTATACTACAGAGCAATAGTAACAAAAACACCATGGTACTGGTAACAAAACCGGCGGGTGGACCAATGGTACAGAATAGAGGACACAGAAGCCAATCCACAAAACTACAACTATCTTATATTCGATAAAGGGGCTAAAAGCATGCAATGGAAGAAGGATAGCATCTTCAACAAATGGTGTTGGGAAAACTGGAAATCCATTTGCAACAAAATGAAACTGAATCCCTTTCTCTCGCCATGCACAAAATTAACTCAAAGTGGATCAAGGAACTTGATATCAAATCAGAGACATGGCATTTGATAGAAGAAAAAGTTGGCTATGATCTACATACTGTGGGGTCGGGCTCCAGATTCCTCAATAGGACACCCATAGCACAACAGTTAATAACTAGAATCAACAAATGGGACTTACTCAAACTAAAAAGTTTTTCCTCAGCAAAAGAAACAATAAGAGAGGTAAATAGGGAGCCTACGTCCTGGGAACAAATCTTTACTCCTCACACTTCAGACAGAGCCATAATATCCAGAATATACAAAGAACTAAAAAAATTAGACAATGAGATAACGAATAACCCAATCAACAAATGGGCCTAGGACCTGAACAGAAATTTCTCAGAGGAGGACATACAATCAATCAACAAGTATATGAAAAAATGCTCACCATCTCTAGCAGTCAGAGAAATGCAAATCAAAACCACCCTAAGATACCATCTCACTCCAGTAAGATTGGCAGCCATTAGGAAGTCAAACAGCATCAAGTGCTGGCGAGGATGTGGGGAAAAGGGTACTCTTGTACATTGCTGGTGGGACTGCAAATTGGTGCGGCCTATTTGGAAAGCAGTATGGAGATTTCTTGGAAAGCTCGGAATGGAACCACCATTTGATCCAGCTATTCCCCTACTCGGTCTATTCCCTAAAGACCTAAAAAGAGCACACTATAGGGACACTGCTACATCCATGTTCATAGCAGCACAATTCACAATAGCAAGACTGTGGAACCAACCTAGATGCCCTTCAATAGATGAATGGATAAAAAAAATGTGGCATTTATACACAATGGAGTATTACTCTGCATTAAGAAATGACAAAATCATAGAATTTGGAGGGAAATGGATGGCATTAGAGCAGATTATGCTAAGTGAAGCTAGCCAATCCCTTAAAAACAAATGCCAAATGTCTTCTTTGATATAAGGAGAGTAACTAAGAACAGAGTAGGGACGAAGAGCATGAGAAGAAGATTAACATTAAAGAGGGATGAGAGGTGGGAGGGAAAGGGAGAGAGAAGGGAAATTGCATGTAAATGGAAGGAGACCCTTAGGGGTATACAAAATTACATACAAGAGGATGTGAGGGGAAAGGAGGAAAATATAAGGGGGAGAAATGAACTACAGTAGAGGGGGTAGAGAGAGAAGAGGGGAGGGGAGGGGGGAGGGGGGATAGTAGAGGATAGAAAAGGCAGCAGAATACAACAGACACCAGAATGGCAATATGTAAATCAATGGTTCTGCAACTGATGTGATTCTGCAATCTGTATATGGGGTAAAAATGGGAGCTCATATCCCACTTGAATCAAAGTGTGAAATATGATATATCAAGAACTATGTAATGTTTTGAACAACCTACAATAAAAATTAATTAAAAAAATATATGATTTCTTATATATTTTCAGATATCAATTCAATACATTATTTAAAGGGGAACCAGTTATATTATTTATTAACTGTATGATCTATTCATGCATTATCTCTATATTCATAGACACAGGGTACACCTATTTTTACCCTCAATACTAATTTATACGTTTTCAAAATATTCCTCAAAAAATGGTGGAAGAAATACTCATGTCACCTGATCTATATATACATTTTATCACAGTAATATTCTGTACAAAAAAATCAAAGGTCACCCTTAAGTTTGTACCAAAGCCTAAATGGAAAGTGAGCATGGATTACTAAAACCTTCCATGTCCAGGTGGCCTAATGCTCTCAAATGTCAATCTTATTGGTGACTACATTTTTGTTTCTTCCTAAGATTATATATTCAACCTCAAGCCTGTTGAAAATGTCTAATCCTGTCACTCACTTTATACTTTGCCTGATTTAGTAATGTCTCTATTTATATCTGTTTTCCTACATATTTTCCCCTGTTCATCATTGTGACTGACTCTTCACTTGTGCTGACATTTACATTCACTGTCTACCTGAAACCCTATTGCTTAAGAACTTTTGGTCTAAATCCTATTCTCACTGTTCTTTGTAAACCTACTGACTATCATCCTAATCCTACCGACTATCCCTTTTTGAGTGGATGTTCTCTTCGACATTCAATCATCCAAGGTACAAGCTCCTATGCCATTGCATATAGATTTATCTGAGGGTCTCCTTTCATTTCCAAGCAATTTCCCTTAAATAATTCAAAGCTAAGTGTACCAATTAAGGGCCCAATGCCCTTCTGGACTTCATATCTTCCATAGATTTCTGTTTTTATACTTATATTTCACCTATATATTCTTGTAAATATCATAGTTTCCCAATACCATTATTCGTCATGCAGAAGGATTCCTAACCCCAAATTGAACATGTTACTAACCCAAAACCATACATTGTTCTCTCAATCGAACTTTACAGAACAGCAGGGACAGGGTTGCTCTTAAAATACAGGAATGTAGGGCATGTTCCAGCTGTTGAGAACATCAAAGGTCCATGCAGAAATGATCCCTTGAGAAGATGTAGGCAGCTACGAAAGACCTGAGAGAGAAAAGTCATCTTCTATGGCAAACAACCTTGTCAGCATGAAGGGATGTGTATGAATCAGCCTCTCTCTTCTTAATGTAGAGAAGATGGACCAAAACAGTGCTAGGTGGAGAGCTGTTCCCGGGTGCCCATGGTTTATATACCATTCTAACTTGTGAAAGTGTCACAGGAAGTAGGGGCAGCCTCCATCTCATGGGACTCTTGAAAGCAACTGTTAGGACAAAGTGGTTGTCAAGGCAATGACCTCATTCAGTTCCTGAAGAAGTGATCTACCTCACTTCCTTGGTGATGGAACTCTCTTAACTTGGGATCCAGGAAGCCAGGCACCCGGAGCCAGTCCAGTCCCAGACCCAGTAGGCTCACTTGTTTGAATTTACCAAGGAGAGTGTCAGTCTTTCTTGGTACCTACAGATGTGAGGATGGCCAAATACCAGGAGAGCTCTGAATAGGGGCCTTTCCTGAGAAAGTAGGTAGTGGTTCACCGCAGGCTCCTGACGACTTCACAGAGTTGGCCAAGGAGACCAGATCTGAGATAGGACAGGCCATTTTGGGGGAACATAGTATGGCCCACCACTCAGAGAAAACTCCGGATAGTCACAGAGTTACATGGGGGAAGGAGGTGTCTTTGTGGGTGTGGATGTGATTTTGTGGTTTTGTCTCATGATCTGAGAATAGGTAGGAAAGACGGTTTGTTTGATTTGGAGTGGTCTTCTTCTAGTAAGTCGTTGGACAAGGCAAGTGTTTCTATGTCTGTGTATCCCACTGTGTCCGTGGTTGTAGACATTAGAAAATAGAATGCAACAATTGATATGTCCTGTATAGTAGAAAGATTCCCGGCATTCATCCTGCCCAATTTATGAATGGACTGCAGCTTGCCTTATCCATGGGCAACACCTGCTACCTTCCTAAGTTCCTGTTTCTTCCAGAATTCTCACCACTCTCCAGAATATTCTCATGGTTTTGTGTCCAAAATATGTACCACCTCCAAGCTCTGTGACATTGCCATGTCCTTGATAGCTGAAGGGAATGGCGAGCATCTCAGAAAACACAGATATCAGTGTGACCAAGAAAGTCTCAGTTGAGAAACCATGCTTTCGGCCTTTTGCTTATCAATTGTTCTGTTTCCCTGAATGTCAGGAAGGTCTTTGCCTCAGGCCACCCCTTTGTGAAGCCTGAAGAAAACAGTTTTCAAATGAAAATGAATGGGCACCACCTGTGGCTCTTTGCTTAATTGCTTTGGAAAGGGATGTGTCTAAATCAGCCTCTTGGCCCTGTGTGAGGTTGTGGCTTAGATTCTCAGCACCTGATGGATATAAAGAGAGATCCCATGTGTGCATCCAAAACCAAAATGGCCAAAAGAGCAATTATTGTGAATGAAGTCTCTCGCATTCATTTGTAAGGTTCCTGACCACCATCAAGTGAGAATACGGATCCTTTGGGTCAAATGAGTTATGCACAGCCCTGCAGAGGCTAGCCCATAGGTTTTTGGGTTTTCTCATGGCTCCAAATCATATAAAGAATCTATACCTGACAGTCAGTACGCCTCAAATTGGAGATGCAGAGCAGTATTAACAGCTAGCCTATCTGTTCACTCCTGGTTCACCTGATGGGTGTCCAGGCCACCTTGACTTTAGGCAAATGAGGGGCAAGGGAGCTTATTTTTGACACTGTCTTGGGCTGCACCCCTCATGAAAAACTCCAGCCAGAGGTTATGATAAGTGTCTATATGGAAGAAGATGAGGGCCATGTGGGAGTGTTTGGTTTTAATTGTGGTCATTTGTTTGGCGGTTGGAAGAGATAACTGGATCCACCTGGGCTTGAACTCTGGCATGATTCCTCTTAGAGACTGAGTTCTGGAATTTACCTCAAAGAAGTATTGCCATGAAATGTGTTGGGATTTTGGGAGGCCACGCATGAGAAGCCTCCCTTGAAAACTGAGATCGAGTGCCAGGGTGTCTTTCCACAGTGCAGTGAGAATCTCAGCCAGGATATCACATGATTTTATTCTGAAAGACTTGGCAGCCATAGTTGAGAATCTAAACACATATGGAACTCATATTGTAGACCTCAATGATCCTGGCTTCATGTGACCTTTTGGCCACTCTTTGGGAAGCCTTGCCTGTGAGATTTCTCCAGAGTTTTAATTTAAATGAGCTTCCTCACCACATAATGGTTCCTGCATTAATTGAAACGTACAGTGACTCCAACTTCATCCTTCAAAAATGGCTAAATAAATACCATCAAATTTCTGAAATTCCCATGACCAGGTGGCACTGGAGAACCTTTGGATATCCTGTTGCTGATCATGAGTGAAATAATTCTCCACGCAATGACACTTCACCGGGAGAATTCCAATTTTATTGCTCAAAGCTGTGTGCTTATATAGAACTAAGGGGGAGATGGTAGGGCTTAGATAAATGGCAGCAACCCGTTTATTGGCAAGTTCTTTCAGATATCAGCTCCAGAGCCCAGGAATTAGTTCTCATTGGGGCTAAGGTTCCCCACAAGTGAGATTTGAAATTGGCGCTGACGTGAGAGTTCACAAGGGTGGGAACTTTTTGCGCCACTGCAGAAATGAAGAAGGTAGGAAGAAGAAGTCCTTAGGCGCCATGTTGAGGTTTTTCTCTGGGGTATGGCTGCCATTTATTCTTTTCCCAACATTCCACCCTTTTTGTTTTCTTAGGAAGTGGGGCGTCATTTGTCAGATCTGGCTGCTTCCTGCTGTGTGGGGGTGGTGTGGGGCCTAGAAAGAGAAGTGGAGGAATGCTCATGGAGCAGGTTTGGGATTATCATGGCAGCCAGAAATAAAACCCAGTGGCTATAGACAGCTACTTTCGTAGGGGTGAAGTCAATGAATGTTCCCTGAAGCCAAAGTTGTCGATGGCATGGAACTAGTCCTGGATGGAAGAGATTGTTGGTATCAGCCACTGGTCCTGTAACAGAGACTCTAGGAAATACTGGAAGCGTTGCCTGGACATGGCGTCACCAGCACCTGAAGAAGATCAGAGCAAATAAAAACAGAATGAAGATAAAAATTAAAGGAAATGTCATTTTTTGGCAGAAGTTCCATGTTGGGGGACTGACATAGAAGAGGCCAAGGGCCATGAGAAATCTTAGAAGGTGGTAAAGACTCATGAATCCAGGATGGCAGATTAAGAGGTTCTCAGAGCTCGTTGTCTCCCGCTGTCTGATACCCATTGCATTCCATCATGCCTGGTAGTGAGCTTCATCACTGAGTTACTGTTCTCTTGGAGATGTTGGGGGTTCATCGGTCATCAGAGGCTGGTAGTGCCTAAGCAAAAGCTGGTTGAAAGTTTGATTAGGAATTTTTTGCAGTTGGGTTTGAAGGCACTTCATTTTGCAGGGCAAGAGAGCACAAAAAGGAGCATCCCAATAAGGGGCCCCAAGATATGTAGTAAGTACATGGCAAGATAGGATTGGAAGAACCCTATGATGGGATTGGAGGAGGTATGTTTGAGAAATTCGGTCGATAATTCCTGCAATTTAACAACATTTTTTTTATTAGCCCAGATTCATTAACATAATAGCAAAATTCCTCTCTGAGGAATAGGCATGTAACCCCTTTTTCTGCAGTGAGAAGATCAATTGCCCTTTGGTTCTGTAAAGCCACTTGTGCCAATGATGTAACCTGCTGCTGCAAGGAACCCAGAGACTCAGCCATGGTATTGAGTGTTTCCTGCAGTTTTTGTTGAAGGTCATTGGATGCCCATAGAGCATGACCTATAGCTCTGCCAGAGAGTCCGAGACTCGTCACTGAGGTTGTTAAAATGAGGCCTACCAGAACCGGCAGAAAGACTACCTTATGGGTGCGGGAAGGTAGGGCCAACTGTCGGAATTCGGTGGGAGTATACAAAGATAGCTGAGGAACTACAGTAACCAAGAAACAGGTGCCAGAGACATTGATCGTTGAGGTACTTAAAGACCCATTACACCAGAGGAAATGTTCAGGTTGCCTAAACACAGGGCTCTATGGGGTGTTGTAGCTCAAGGAACAAACGGGTAAAGGATTCATTATTGGCAGGTGGAAACAGATGAAAGGAAATAAAGTATTGGTGGAATAACTTTCCCACAGTGGGTTACGTGTCACATGTAGGGTTTGTCCTTTTTAGAGAAATTGTAGGGTTTTGCTGGAATATTTTCTGCCGCTAATGGGACTGCTGCTAGAAGTGGACGACTAAGTGAAGCACAGAGAAAGCACTGAGAAGTAGGCAAAGAAAGACGGGTGGAGTTTAATAATCAAAACGTTTGGTGTAGCAAATTGAGCCATGTGGGAGAGGGACCTGAGGGGGTTGAAGGCTCTGAATCCTCTTTGGATGAGCTATGGATACGATCTCGAAGTTTTGATTCTGAGTCCTTAATGTGTTCGACTACCTGGATGGTTGCCTTAGGTGGCGTAATCAGGGTGCGGCCAATAGTCATCCACCCTGTGGGTCTGACTGAGGTTGTCTGAGCATAGACAGCAAACTCAACATAGCCCCAACGTTTGGCCTTGGGGTCAGGTTTATCTAAAGTATACCATCCATTGTTATTGGATGAAGAGCCTTTATGCCACTTTATGTAACTAGAAGTCCACCCTTCAGGGTAACCGAGTGAGTGGTAAGAATAGCTACCACGTTCATCATGGAACCTGCATGACCAATAGGGGCACCCATTATATATCTCAGGCCACCAATGACAATAATCTTTTGTTTGATCAAAAAGGAAGCAAATGAAAGGCCAGTTCCAGCTACCAGGGACGAAGGTCCTTGAAGGTGACAATTTTAGGGAAATAGAGGTGCAGTTGTGGATGAAGCAAGTAGTTGCATCCACTCCGCGGACCGTCTGCATGCCATGTTCTGAGTATCGTTCCCGAAGAGTGAATAAATGCATGGTAGGTGAGGAGGGTAAAGACCAGTCCTGACAGAGCACAGAAAATAAGCAGAGCACAAAAAACAAGCAGTTAGAGAAGACTAGGGTGTTGGGAGAGCTCATTGTGCCTTCTTTAAGAGGAATTGGGCTGCAAGGAAAACCGTGTGAGCCGCAACTTAAATGCGTGAGATGGGTGTGGAGAGCAGGAGTAAAGGGGAGGTTCAGGAGGTGATTCTTGGAGTTCCTCTGGGGTGGCCCTGTCGTCAGCATGTGGGGCCTCCTGGTGATGTGGCTTCAACCTAGACATGTGATTCCAGGGAGTGAGACGGTTGTCTGGTAAGGAGAGTTTGGCGGCGGTGGGGGTACAGAGAATGACAGGATAGGGGCCTTCCCATTTTGGGGCAAGAGTCCCTTTCTCCTCTGGGGTATTATAATTGACTAGACTAACAGGTGTTAAGGGAGGAGTGTTTGGAGAGGAGACTGGGTCCGGAAGAAGCCAGTCCTTATATTTCCAGAGTTCCGAGCGGAGATGAAGCAAGAGAGGCAAAGACAAATCTCGGGTGAGAGGTCCTTGTGAAATGACCAACGCAGGGGTTATAAGATGTCTTTCATACATTATCTCAAAAGGAGACAGTAAAGATGGTTTCTTAGGGAGAGCTCTGATTCGAAGCAAAGCCAAGGGAAGGAGTTTGACCCAGTCTATGTTTAATTCCATTGTCAATTTGGTAAGGACTTCCTTTAGAGTACGATTTACCCTTTCCACATTCCCTGAAGCCTGGGGGAAATATGGACAGTTGAAATGCCACTTGAAGGAGAGGGCTTGAGAGACCTTTTGTGTGATCCTAGAAGTAAACTCAGGGCCATTGTCATATTGTAGGGAAGTGGGCATACCAAACCTGGGGATGATGTCTGTCAGTAAGATTGAAGCTAAAGTGGAAGCCTTTTTATTGGAAGTGGGAAATGCCTCAACCAAACCAGAGAAAGTGTCCACAAAGACAAGGAGGTATTTAGTGTGCCATACTGTGGGCATGTTGGTGAAGTCTACCTGCCAGTCAGCAGAGGGAATGTGTCCCCGGGCTTGTTGGGAAGGGAAACGTTTGGGCCTTAAAGGAGTATGAGGGTTGGTCCGCTGACAGATCTGACAATTAGAGGCTATATTCTGTAGCATGGCTTGTCAGAGGGAGTGAGGAAGAAGAAACTCTGTAAAAAGAGGGTCAAAGACTGAGAATTGGAAAGGAATAGAGTATGAAGGAACTTGAAAAGATGCTTGTTCTTACTGAAAGAAGTAGGGGCTTCAGATGAGCTGTCTAAAGTGGCCATTATATGTCCACCATGGGGGCCATGATTGGAAGTGGTAGCAGCCATTCGTGCCACCTGGTCAGCTTTGGCATTGCCCTCAGTGATAAGAGAGCCGTCCTTCTGATGGGACCTACAATGGACATCTTTCAACTGGGTGGGTAAGTGGGAGGCCTCTATCAGATTGGTTATAAGAGCTGAATTAGTGATCGCATTACCTTTGGTGGTAAGTAGGCCTCGCTTCTTTCAAATTGCAGCATGGGATAATAAGATATGGAAGACATATTTTGAATCATTTTAGAGGGTGAGGGATTTGCCTTGTGCTAGAAGGCAGGCACGAGTGGATGCTATAAAATCAGCCTGCTGGTCTGTAGTTCCTGAAGGCAAAACTTTGGCCTCTATAATCTCAGTGGCTGAAAATACAGCGTATCCAGAGTAATGAGTTCCATTCTGCCTAAAGGAACTGCTGTCAGTAAACCAGATAAGGTCAGGCTTGGTGAGTGGTCTCTCAAAAATGGAAGAATGACAGGGGAGGAAATCATCTAAGTTTTCCAAGCAATTTTGAGTTGGTGTGTAAGACATGGGAGTTATTGGGAGCAGTGAGGCAGGGTTCAGTGCAGAGCAGGGGAGGAAAATAATATTAGGGTTTTCCAGAAAGGAAGTGAGGAGCGACAGAACTCTGGATGTAGGGAGGGTTTGAAGACCCTTTTAAGGTAAAAGATCTTTCAAGTGATGTGGGGAGTAGATAGTTCAAGGGGCCCCAAAAGTCAGATTAGAGGCTTCTTTGTGTAAAATTTGTCCAGTAGCCAGAGCTCTTAAGCAAGGGGCCCACCCACGGATGGAAAATAAGAAACCATGTCCTCCAGGTCACATAGATGCAGACCCAGGTTGATGATTTCACTAGAAAGAAAGCTAAAGCACGTGACAACAACATATATTTCAAGTGCCCAACCTCACAGGCAGTATCTCAAGAAGTCTCTAGGACAACAGACCTCCATGTTTTTGAAGTGTTTACCCTGTCCCTTACTTTTGGAAACTCCTCTAACACTTCCAAGGTTGTGAACTTCTGATCGCATTCCATTCCAGATATGTATTCATGGATTTTCTAACTCTTCTCCTCTAATTGTGTCTTACATGGGGTGAAGGTGTTGTCAAGGTATTGTTCTGGATGAGAGTGGGAAGATTTTTGTGTAGCACATATTTACATACACATTGGATTCATTTTCCAATTTTCCATTCGAAATACTGAATCCCTGTCAGTAACCCATACCCTAATAGACTCTGACTACTAATCCTAATATGATGGAGACAAATAACCCAAACATAATATTAATACAAGCAGTTCAGAGGAGGCATGGTGTATAGTTGGTCTTGCCTTTTGCATGATATAGTGTAGGAGTTATAAATCTTGTCAATTGTTTGTTGAAATAGTACTCCATGTGTTTTTAAAGTTAACACATATGTGAATTTCTGTCTCCTTTTTTCTGTAGCCAATTCAGCACATGTATTTTTATATGCACATATAAAATCATACCTGGTATCACACGTACATTTTTGTGAGGTGGCTAACTTGGCAGAAACAAAGTATGAGAAGAGATCACCCCTCCTAAACGCTTTTGGAACTGAAAATTCAAACTATGAGTGAGATTTTTAGTTGAACAACATTATACATAAATCCATGTTCAGTAAAATTAATATTTTTGGATCGGTGGATGATATATATTTCACGATGAATTTTGATTGGCATATATATTGCTACTTTCTAATGTTTCTCAGTGAGATATATATATATATATATATTCTCTAGATTTTTCCAAATATAAAATATATGTGTCCTATTATACACTCCCTAAATAATTCACTCATGCTCATGTATGTGGTTTTATAATCAAATTTTCATACGATTATTTTCAGAAATATTCATCCACCTGAAATACATATTTGTTTTCTAGTACTGAAAACTCACTTCACTGAATGGTGCAAACAAATCCTTATATTTCTACTGTAACTGACCCAATTTAACATCAATGCAAGTAGATTCCAAAGGGGCATGATGTGTATTTTGACGTTCATTTTTATTTAACACTGGTACATTACTATTTCTTCAGTTTTTGTACATCATAGTATATACATTTCATCCACAAGTTCACAAATTTAAAGACATTTGAAACACATTCAATCACTTCCTGCTTCAGGACACATGTATTCCTCCTTGCTTTTGACTGGTTATTTATTGAGACTTCTTTCCAAACACATTATTTTCGATTTCCATAATCAATTTTGAAGCAAAACTCACACACACTTTATGATAAACCACAACCCTAATATTACCATTAGATGTATAACTGGTTGGAATGAATGTATGTATGTCAATATGACATTTCCTGTGTATTTTCAGATATCAATTTATTCCAATTTCTAAAGTTGGAATCTGTTATATTATATATTCACACATGGTACACCTATTTGTGCCCCCAATACTAATTTATATCTCTTCTAAATATTGCTCCCAGAAATGGTGCAAGAAAGACTCATGTCACCTGATCTACATATACATTTTATCACAGTAATATTCTGGCCACAAAATGCAAAGTCACACTTACAATTGTACCAAAGCCTAAATGGAATGTGAGTATGGATTATGAAAATCACCCATGTCCATGTTGCCTAATGCTCTCAAATGTCAATCCTATTGGTGACTACATATTTGTTTCTTCCTAAGATTATGTATTCAACCTCAAGCCTGTTGAAAATGTCTAATCCTATCAATCACTTCATCATTTGCCTGATTTCCTAATGTCTCTAATGATATCTGCTTTCCTACATATTTTCCCCAGTTCATCATTGTGACCGACTCTTCAAATGTGCTGACATTTACATTTTCTGTCTACCTGAAACCCTATTGCTAAGGAAGTTTTTGTCCAAATCCTATACTGACTCTTTTTTCTAATCCTATCAAGTATCTTCCTAATCCTACCAACTATCCTTTTTTGACTGGATGTTCTCTTCAACATTCAATTATCCAAGGTACAAGGTCCTATGCCATTATGTATAGATTTATCTGAGACACATGTGCACAACATAATTCAGAGTAAAGTATCCCAATCAAGGATCCAATGCCCTTTTGGGCTTCAAATCTTACCTAGATTTGTGTTTTCATACATATATTTCACCTCTATATATCCTTATAAATATTGCAGGTTCCCAATACCATTATTCATGCAGCAGAATGATTCCTAACCCAAATCAATCATGTTATTAATCCTAACCATACTTTGTTTCCTCAACCTAACTTTACAGAAAAGCAAGGACAAAGTTGTTCTTATATAGAAATGTAAGAGATCTTCCACCTGCTGAGAACCTCAAAGGTCCATGCAGAAGTGAACCCTGGGGAAGATATAGAAAGCTATGAAGGACCTGAGAGAGCGAAAGTCATCTTTCATGACAAAAAAAAAAAAAAAAAACAGGTCAGGATGAAGGGGTGTGTCTGAAGCAGTCTCTCTCTTCTTAATGTAGAGAAGATGGACCAAACCAGGCTTGTGTGGAGAGCTGTTTACGGGTGCCTATGTTTGATATACCATTCTTACTTGTGAAAGTGTCACAGGAAGTAGGGGCAGCCTCCATCTATTGGGACACTTGGAAGCAACTGTTAGGACAAAGATGTTGCCAAGGCAGTGACCTCATTCAGTTCCTGAAGGAAGTGACCTATATAACTTTCTTGGTGATGGAACTCTCTGAACTTGGGATCCAGGAAGCCAGGCACCCAGAGTCATTCCCAGTCCCAGTCCCAGTGGCCACACATGTTTGGATTTACCAAGGACAGAATCGGTCTTTCTGTGTAACTACTGATGTGAGGATAGCCAAATTCCAGGAGAGCTCTGAAGAGGGGCCTTTCCTGAGAAAGCAGGTAGTGTCTCACTACTGGCACCTGACAACTTCACAGTGTTGGCCAAGGAGACCAGATGTGACATAGGACAGCCCATTTCGGGGAAACGTAGTATGTCCCATCAGTCAGAGGACACTCCGGATAGTCACAGACCTACTTGGGGGAAGGAGTTGACTTTGTGGGTGTGCGTGTGAGTTTGTGGTTTTGTCTCATGATCTTAGAATATATAGGAAAGTCGGTTTGTTTGATTTGGAGTGGACTGTTTCTAGTAAGTCTTTTGACAATGCGAGTGTTTCTATGTCTGTTTATCCCACTGTGTCCGTGGTTGTAGACATTAGAAAAGAGAATGCATCAATGGATGTGTCCTGTCTAGTAGAAAACTTCACAGCATTCATCCTGCCCAATTTATGAATGGACTGTGGCTTTCCTAATGGATGGGCAACAACTACTATCTTCCTAAGTTCCTGTATGTCTTCTTGAATTCTGGCCACTCTCCAGAATAGGTTCAGGGTTTTGTGTCCACGATATGTACCACCTCCAAGCTCTGTGACATGGCCATGTACTGGATAGCTGAAGGGAATGGGATCATCTCAGAAAACTCAGATATCATTCCAGAAACCCTGCAATGGGCCATTTGCTTATCTATTGTTCTGTTGCCCTGAATGTCAGAAAGGTCTTTGCCTCAGGCCACTCCTTTGTGAAGCCTGAAGGAAACGGTTTTCAAGGGGAATTAATGGGCATCATCTGTTGCTCTTTGCTTAATTGCTTTGGAAAGGAATGTGTCTGCATCAGACTCTTGGCCATGTGTGAGGCTGTTGCATAGATTCTCAGCACCTGATGGATCTAAAGAAAGTTCCCACGTGTGCTTCCAAAACCAAAATGGCCAAAAAAGCAGTCATTGTGGACGAAGTCTCTCGCCTTCCTCTGTAACGTTCCTAACCTCCATCAAGTGAAAATAGGGATCCTTTGTGTCAAATGAGTTCTCAAAACACTGCAGATGATAGCCCATATGTGCTTGGGTTTTCTCATGATTCCAATTCACATAAAGAGTCTATACCCGAGAGTCAGTAGGCCTCAAATTGGAGAAGCAGAGCAGTATTTATGGCAGGCTTATTTGATCACTCCTGGTTCTCAGGAAGGGTATCCAGGCAACCCTGACTTTAGGCAAATTATGGGCAAGGGAGTTTATTTTGTACACTGTCTTGGGCTGAGCCCCTCATGGAAACCTCCAGCCACAGGTTATGATGAGTGTCTATATGGAAGAAGATGAGGGCCTTGTGGGAGTGTTTTGGTTTTAATTGTGGTCATTTGTGTAGTGCTTGGAAGTGATGACTGGGTCTATCTGGGCTTGAACTCTGGTGTGATTCCCCTTAGAGTCTGAGTTCTGGAACTGATCTCAGAGAAATATTGCCATGAACTGTGTTCAGATTTTAGGAGGCCACACATTGGATTTCCCCTTGGAAACTGAGATCAAAAAAGAAGGGTGACTTTCCACAGAGCCTTGGAATCTCAGCTAAGATATCACATGATTTTATTCTGAAAGATGTGGCAGCCATAGTTGACAGTCAGACACCCATGGACGTCACATTGAAGACCTCAATGGGCCTGGCTTCATGTGACCTTTTGACCACTCTATGGGATGACTTGCCTGTGAGATTTCTCCAGAGATTTCATTGAAATGAGTTTCCTCACCATTTAATGGTTCCTGAATGAACTGAAACCCACAATGCCTCCAACTTCATCCATGAAAAATGGCTAAATAAATACAATAAAATTTTTGAAATTCCCTTAACCAGGTGGCACTGGAGAACCTTTGGATGTCTTTTTCCTGATCATGAGTGTACAAGAGAATGCCATGATTGACGGGGTTTCATGAAAATGGTGTAGAACAAAGATGCCAGTAAGTTGGACCCTGCTGAGTAGTGGGCCTATTGCAGTGGTGGGCAGGTGTGTGATAATACATCTGTGGTGTGGCCAGGAGGATTTTCCATTGCCTTCAAAATGGCTTGTGACTGATATGGTGCAGCCAGCAGACCCTTCTTGTTACATGGAGAGGTTTCTGGGCAAAGTTCAGAGTCAGATTTCTATGGACAAATGGGCAAGCTTTGTGAGATAGAAGCCTGGTTGGTGCATTCTCTGTCACCACAAGTGACAGAACTCCCTCCAATACTGGGTCCCAGTTGAACTCGTTGTATTTCATGAAGCAAATACCAAACTCCCAGTGCAGCAGCAAGAAACACCACGAAAAGTGGAGGATGACCAAATGGCTTCACAGTTCACACGGGGAGACACTGAGCACCAAGTGGCCACAGTTTACCTATAAATACAAAATTCAGCACTGCTGCCTCATGTTCATTAGAATACAAAAAACCATGTCCTCCAGGTCACGTAGATGCAGACCCAGCTTTTATGGTGTCACTAGAAAGGAAGCTAAATCTCCTTACAACAACATATATTTCAAGTGCCCAACCTCAGAGGAAGTTTCTCAAGAAGTCTTTAGGCCGGCAGAGCTCCACGTCTTTGGAGTGTTTACCTGTTAGACCAGGACGCTAGAAAAGACCACTGACTCAAATTAAAATCAAATAAAATTAAGCTTATTATTTCCACCGGCCGTGCTGCCTCTCCTTCCCAAAATGGTGGGAACAAGACAGCATGCCCAGCTTTCCTACAGCCCAGTTTTATAGCCCAGAAAGTTACACAAAAGGGGGGTTACAGATAACAGAACTCTGATAAACATCACATTAAAGGTAGTTTACAATTTTTTTGCTGTCCCTACATCAGAATTCATGAGGACCATTAGAGCCTCAGAGAGGGTTGTTGTCTGGCCAGAGAAGGCAAATATTTATGATGTGTCACTAAAGTTTCAGAGAGGGCTGCTATCTGGTCAGAGAGCTGGGCATGCGTGAGTTGAAGACGTGGGCAGGCATTCCACGCAGGTTCAGAATTTGAAGTAATTTATGGTAAAGCCAAAATTATCTTTTCATGGCTTTGTGGCATGATGGCTCCCAATTTTAATAAAAGATCAGGTTGGGTCTACAATTTCCCCCTTTTCTCTGTGTCCCTTTCAAATCTTTGATAGATTATGGGAAGAACACTGAGGAAATTTTTATCCCTCAGATAAGAGTCTCCAAAATTTTACAACTCACCCAAAACCGATCTCCCTGATTTTACCTGACTTAATTAATTATTTATATTGATAGTCTATTTATCTTTCTCTCCATTGTTGTAAAAAGAGTGGCATCACTAATTTTTTCTTCTTCTCTCCTGAGACAGGGTGACGTGAGTGGGCTCGTCGTGAGGGACATGAGTTGACTATTAGAAGTCAGTTGAGAGACATGAGTTGCCCTTTAGAAGTCAGTTCGGTTTGAAGTCAGGTTGGGGAAGAACAGGTTGTAAAGTCATCTGTGAATGGATTCTTCTATGAGTGAAACAAAAACCATGAGTACTGAATAAATGTTGCAGCAGCTGGAACATGTCACTGTATAGAAATTCCCTCACCAGTCTTTAATATCCCCAATTATCAGGACTGTCAACTTAATATTTAACTTTAAGTGTTACAGTTGGCCCTCCCAATAAGACACAGTTTAATAATTTAATGTCATCTGATCTTGTAAAAATCCTTTTACTAGTATGACCTCTGCGTCTAATAGAGAAACCTTTAATTCTGTTACTCAGGGCTGGATAATCGTACTAGCAAACACCAAGCCTACCTGTGTAGGTTAGGAATATCTGTAGGTCTTAAACTGAAAACTTCTGCCTGTGGCAGCTCTTCTTGATAGTCTCTTTTTATAAGTATTAGGCATTCCTGTGTGAGAATCCTTCTTTGTAGCCTCCAGTCTTACTTATTTTGGGAGGATAAGATAAAGTGCATACCTTAAAATTTTATTATTATTATTATTATTATTATTATTATTTAAAATGCCCAGGAGTGGCTGTATTTTGGTCTTAACTGTCTTTGCTAAGTGTTTAAGATGAAGCAGTCAAACTGACTTTTGTTTCTATCTATTGTTAACAGTCAGCTGAGCTTTTGTGGGAATGAATTCTGGGGAAACTTGAGAGGAGATTCTCAGTTCTGCTAGTGCCATTTGCGCTAGGTGGGTCCAAGTCTTGCTTGACCATTTGGCTTCCATCAGAAGCATCAGGGATGTCTCCTTTCTCTGATGACTCTCCTCTTTGTAACAAATGCACTGATTGGCTTTCTGTTCTCCAGTGGTCTCATTAATCTCCCTGATCAGGAGGTTATGTGGCCCAGAGTTGCAAAGCTCTTTAGAGAAGTCCCCTGTTCCCTGGATTCAGACTGACTCAGAGGGCAAGAGCCAAATATTGGTTTTCTTGGCCCTTTTCATTTAACATTCATTTTAAATCCTAATCTTAAAAATCCAACAAATAAATTTTAACAGCCTTACATTAAGAGTACTGGGCTTTAATGTCTATAACTTTATAATTACCTTTTTATTAATTGGGATCTGTATTATTCTGTCTGTATTGTAGTTGATGACTTATTATCTTGAATAAACCCATGTTGTGTTCTTATAGCAACGCATTTGTAAAACACTAACAGGGAATCTTTAGATCACTTATAAGAAAATTTCAAACTAAAATTAACAAAAGTAAAAATACTTAGTTCGTGTAATATCTTCCCTGAATTTTTTGGCTGAGTTATACATTATATCCCCTGTTTGAGATCCTAGGAATATTGACAATTAAAAAAAAACTTTTTAACATAACTTTAAAGAAATATTATCTGACCTAATCGTTTCATAGTCATTCTCACATGTAGTAAGATGGGACACACAGCCTTATCTCAGGAAAGGCAGGGCTCTTTATAAATCTTAACTATTTTAGTTCTAAAGCTGATCTTTATTTTTAAATATCAATTGACAATGTTTAAATAAATTGTTTGAGGTCACATGAACATTAGCTAACACCATATGATATCACATTTAAAACATGAATTAAAGAAAGGCTGAAAGTTTTTAACCTTTACAAAGATTAGGCTCTAATTAACTTAAAAATACATTTAAATTGTTCCCCAATGTAAAAAGTAACATAAAAATTTACATATCTTATTGATAACAGGTAAATAAATCCACAATATATTTTTTACCACACAACTTCAGAGCACCAGCTTGATATAATACTCTTTAAACGTTTCTACCTTACAGACTTCCATACCTGTAAGATATGAAAACATTAATAGCATAACAATTACATTTATGTTTCTACATTAATCAAGTTTGGCTTTTAAAGAAATGGCAGTACAGTGCTCTAAAATAACAGTTTTTATTTAATCAGTTGTTTAATTTTTATGGTTGCTTGCTCTAGAAAACATAAATCTTAATAAACTCAATGTTATGGGTAAACTTATGTTTTAAGAAATTTTTGTCTCATTAACACATGACTGATTTTTACAATCTTATACAGAGTTTACTAAAAAAAATACAGATCTTAGTAAATCAATCAGATATCTAACAAAAGTACTCATGAATGAGTAATCCCATATCAAATTTACTTTACTTATTTATCAAAAAGTTAGAGAAATGTATTGAAGAGTGTAAACCATTTTTATGTTGAAGGAAAGGTACTAGAGCCAAGGCATATTAGACATTTTGTAGATGTTAATATTTTGTTAGATGTTTGAACACCTAGAAAACTTTGTAAGCTTAAATTTAAAGACATTTGTTTTTATCTCTTTATCCAATTTAAATTGAAACATTTAAATCACGTGAATTAAAGATCTTTGGATCCACTTTTTTAAAATTTGTTTTTACGAGCGCTATTTTTTTATGAGCGCTCCTTATATATGTTAATTTGTGTATCATATATATGATATACGGATATATGTATATATAGACATACAACACATAACAATTTGTGCACACATAATAATAGTAAAGGCCTTGTAGCTTTTCGTAGTTGAAATCTTTATTGCAATGTTTCAAAAAGTCCACAGTTGGTCAAAGATAGAACTGATCAGAAAAATATTAACCTAGGTCTGTATGCTCAAAATCATGAGGTCAAAAAACATAAAGTATCTAAGAAAAAAAATAAGAGTCCTAGAAAAAATGACTTGCCAGTAATTAGTAAATAACATACAATTTACCTTTTTTTCCCTTAGACCTCAAATCACTCTCCTACAAAGCTTGCAGGCTTCTTTCATTTGCATTTCAACATAAGTCATGGCTGAGGTCTGGAAGGAGCAGCAAAAAACTGCTATTCTGAACAGACATCTCAGGACTAAGGCATTTTAACCATAATTTTCAGGTTCAGATGTTGAAAATTATGATACAAGTTTAAGATACAATTCACAAAATTTTATATCTTTACATCTTGTTTTGTCAACAGACACCATACTATGATTTACTATTTATGTCCAAATTAATGCACTGGTACACACAGTGACATTTTCCCAGGCTACCCAATTCAAAATTGGTGAAAAAAAAAAAAAAAAGACCGTATGATTGGGAAGTTTCTTGCCAACTTGAAAGTAGAGTTCTTCAGTTATCCATCCTAAGTATTTAAGTTCTCTGGCATGAATTATCTGAAATCATAAACTAAACAATTACCTAAACCCGACTTTTTACTCCAAGATTGTGCAATGCTTCAAAAACCCATTCAGTTACCAGATTGTTAAAATAAAACATCATCATTTAGACACACATTCAGCTAAGATCATTCCCCAAAAACAATTTATAATATCAACACATTATTGCAGATGTCTTAAAGGGCCAGAAACTAAGACACAATACAGACAGAAAGGAGGTCCAGACTATGGCTGTCAGACAGAACCCTTTAAACCAGAGCAGATAAGAGAAAAATCTCCTACAGCAGTGGCACCATAGATGTCCCCACAAGGGGACCAGATGTTTTCACCGAAGGGCAACCTGAAATGTAAAATAAAGTGTCTCCATGGTGACTTTACTGCATTTAGTGTCACCTTTTTCTTTTTCTCTTTTTTTAACAAGACAGAGGTGGCATAATCCTTACAGTGCAGGGAAGGAAGGAGGTAATTCCCTGAATCAACAGGGCTTTGGCAGCTGCTGGGAGTCCCTCAGTTTCCCCTTTTACATACAGGATTAGCTCCTCTGATTCAGTTCCACATCAAGCATGCTCTATCTCCTAACATTTCAGTAGATAGCTCTCACAAAGTTCCGGGGCGGAGGGGGGGTACAAGATTTGTAACTTAAAGTTTGGTTCCTGACCTTGAAGCCAATTAATACAAATTTAATAATGAGGACTGGGTTTTGAGAAAAAGAAAAAAGGAGTTTTATTGCTTGGCTAACAAAGGAGAAACACAGGGGACTCTGCCAAAGTTGTGACTCTCTTTATCTGGAGGGACAAGGGGTTTTAAAGGAGTTTCACTTGTTAACCTGGGAGATACTCAGTTCTTAGGTCCCCAGCAGGCATAGCCCTCTGCAATGGGTGTGCTCCAGGCAGCCAGCTAGGGGCTTCTATCATCCTGCTTTACAATGGGGGATAAAGTTCATTGCAGTTCCTTAAAACACAGTCCAAAGGGGTGTCAGGCTTAATCTCTTTATTTCTGATTTTCATGTCCAATATACTTAAGTTTTTACCACCAATATCACACAACAAAACGAACAAAAACAAAAAAACAAAAAACCAAAAAATAGAACACAGAACACAAAAAAAAACAGAAACCCAGCGCCTAAACACAGAAACAGGGCAAGAGTGCAACATCTTGCTAAAGCTCCAGGGTAGGAGCGCATGCGTGCCCGTCGGCACCTCTCTACAGTTCCAGAGGAATTCCCTACAGAACAGAACAGAGGACAGAAAGATTCTCGTTACTGTCCTGGACAGAAGTATATGTGAGCCTCCCCGTGCCACATCTCTGTCATCAGAAGAGATCTCCCTTAACCAGATATCAGATGTTATAAAGGAGCCACTTACCTATGGAGGCGTCCTCCATCAGGTGCTTGCTAACAGTTTTAGTGCAGAGGTTCACTGCAGTGCTCCCTGGACTAAAGGCTCTCTTCCAAATATAAAGAAGATGGACCAAATCAGGCCTGTGTGGAGAGCGGTTCCTTGGTGCCTATGGTTGATATACCATTCTAATTTGTGAAAGTGCTACAGAAAATAGGGTAAGCCTCCTTCTCATGGTACGCTTGAAAGCAACTGTTTGGACAAAGTGGTTGCCAAGGCAGTGACCTCATTCAGTTCCTGAAGGATGTGACCTCTCTTCAATCCCTTGGTAATGGAACTCTCTGAACTTGGGATCCAGGAAGCCAGGCACACAGAGTCAGTCTCAGTCCCAGTCCCAGTGTCTCACTTGCTTCGATTTAGCAAGGACAGAGTCAGTCTTTCTTGGTACCTACTGATGTGAGGATGGCCAAATGCCAGGAGTTCTCTGAAGAGGGGCCTTTCCTGAAAAAGTAGGTAGTGGCTCACAGCTGGCTCCTGACCACTTCACAGAGTTGGACAAGGAGACCAGATCTGAGACAGGAAACGCCATATCGGGGGAACATAGTATGGCCCAGCAGTAAGAGGATACTCTGGAGAGTGAGAGACCTACTTGGGGAAGGAGGTGCCTTTGTGGGTGTGGATGTGTGTTTGTGGTTTTGTCTCATGTTCTGAGAATAGGCAGGAAAGTCGGTTTGTTTGGTTTGGAGTGAACTGTTTCTAGTAAGTTGTTTCACAAGGCGAGTGTTTCTATGTCTGTGTATCCCACTGTGTCCGTGCTTGTAGACATTAGAAAAGAGAATGCATCAATGGATGTTTCCTGTCAAGTAGAAAGCTTCCCAGCATTCATCCTGTCCAATTTATGAATGCACTAGGGCTTGCCTTATCGATGGGCAACACCTGCTATTTTCCTAAGTTCCTGTTTTCTTCCTGAAATCTAGCCACTCTCCAGAATAGGTTCATGCATTTGCATCCACGATATGTACCACCTCCAAGCACTGTGACATGGACATGTACTGGATAGCTGAAGAGAATGGCAAGCATCTCAGAAAAGTCAGATATCACTGTGACCCAGAAAGTCTCAGTAGAGAAACCCTGGAAGGGCCTTTTGATTACCTATTGTTCTGTTGCCCTGAATGTCAGGAAGGTCTTTGCCTCAGGCCACGCTTTTGTGAAGCCTGAAGAAAACAGTTTTCAAATGGAAATGAATGGGCATCACCTGTGGTTCTTTGCTTAAATGCATTGTAAAGGGATGTGTCTGAATCAGCCTCTTGGCTCTGTGTGAGCCTGTGGCTTAGATTATCAGCACCTGATGGATCTAAAGAAAGATCCCATGTGTGGATCCAAAATCAAAATGGCCAAAAAATCAGTCATTGTTGATGAAGTCTCTCACATTCCTCTGTAAGGTTCCTGACCTCAATCAAGTGAGAAAAGGGATCCATTGGGTCAATTGAGTTCTTCAAAGCCTTGCAGATGCTAGCCCATAGGTTCTTGGGTTTTCTTATGAATCCAATTCAAATAAAGAATCTAAACCCCACCGTCAGTAGGCCTCAAATTGAAGAACAGAGCTGTATTAATGGCAGGCATATTTGATCACTCCTGGTTCACAGGAAGGGTGTCCAGGCCACTCTGACTTTTGGCAAATGAGGGGAAAGGGAGATTTTTTGGGACACTGTCTTGTGCTGCGCCTCTCATGGAATCCTCCTGCCAGAAGTTATGATGAGTGTCTATTTGGAAGAAGATGAGTGCCATTTGGGAGTGTTTTGGTTTTAATTGTGGTCATTTGTGTGGTGGTTGGTAGAGATAATTGAGTCCATCTTGTCTTGAACTTTGGTGTGATTCCCCTTAGAGACTGTGTTTTGGAACTGACCTCTGAGAAGGTACAAGGTCCTGTGTCATTGTATATACATATTTCTGGGACATCTCTACGGAACGTAATTCAAAGCTAAGTGTACCAATCAAGGGCCAAATGAACTTCTGGGCTTCAAATCTAACCTAGATTTCTGTTTTCATACTTATATTGAAAGGTTAATAAAATAGGTACTTGTCACTTCCTGTTTTTCTGTATGCTTAATAAAACACTGTTGAATTCTTGAGAACTGTTTGCTCTTCTTGTTCCCAGAATGTGCTGCCCCCAACTGCCAAACTGCAGAATGTACTCCATCAACCATTTGCACGCAAACCGCCCACTCGCCCTTACCCATCAATAAACTTCCCTCCCTGCCCTCTCCAAGGAAAATATATAAGCACTTCTTAAGCTGTTCTCAGGGCTCTCTGCTCTGTTCAAGCGAGCTCTGAGCCCTTGCATGCCGGACTCCCAATAAACCCTTTGCTGTTGCATTAGACAGTCTCTTGGTGGTCTCTTTCATCGATGCTCACCCGACCTTTACTTCTGGTGGCCCCAGCGAGATCCGGCAGCTGCAGATGAAAGACCCCCAACGGGATGCTCTGGGGGTAAATAAGGCCCCTCTTTCTGGTTTCAGGATTCAGGTTAGGGTTTGACAAAATGGCTATTGGTAAAGAGCGTGAGCTCTCTCCCACGGTGGCTGACACACATGTCACAGAGCCACAGGCCATGTCCCTGGGGGATGGACACGGGAAATCAAGGAACCATAGTCTCCTCGACTCAGTGATATTTTCTTTCAGATTCGGAATTGCCAGCCCATCAGGTTTTGCCGGCTACTCAGTCCTGGTCTCAGTATTGGACGTCCATTGCCTGTCTTTATTGTCTTGTCTTGTCTGTGTCATGTGTTGTTGCTTTCACTGTCTGTGTATATTTCATTATGGGACAGAGCACTTCAATGCCTCTGTCCCTGACCCTTAATCACTGGACCAAAGTCTGCTTAAGGGCTCACAATCTTTCTTTTTCATTAAAACACCAGACCTGGCAGATTCTGTGTCTCAGAATAACCCACCTTTGTAGTCGGATGGCCTCTAGAAGGATGTTTCTACTTCGCACTAATTTGAAAAGTCTGAGATATTGTCTTTCAGCCGGGGCCACATAGACATCCAGATCAATAGCCATATATCTTAACTTGTCAGGACCTCTGCAAATCTCCTCCTCCATGGGTGAAGCCTTTCCTTGTCCCTGCACCCACTCCTACTCCTTCCCCTATGATTCTATCTCTCAAACTCTCTGTTCCTCAACCTCCACCCTCTGTTCTCCCTGAGTCTCAAGACTCTACTCGTCCTTATCCTCTGCCCTTGTCCCCCAACACCCAAAACCCTGTAAGTAATTCCCCTGCTGCTGACTCAGCCTCTCCACCATTCGAGGAAGCCAGAATGGCCCAGCGCCCTCCAGATGACTGTCCCATGACACACACAGCGCCTCCTTCCCTGGAGGAAGCTGGCCCGGCTAAAAAAACTCAGAGAACTCGCCAACGTTTTCACAGCTGCCTACTTGGAATGGCTGCCAACAACTCCTAGGGACTCTCTTCATGACAGAGGAATGAGAGAAAAACCTCCTGGAAGCTAGAAAAAAATATCCTCGGACCTGATGGGCGACCAACACAACTTCCCAACATAATAAAAGCTGCCTTCCCCTTTAACCAACCCAACTGGGACCCCAACACCTTTGAAGATAGGGAGCATCTGTCCAATTATTGCCAGGCTCTAATTGCGGGTATCCAAGGGGCCGCTAGGTGACCAACTAATTTGGCCATGGTAAGAGAAATTATTTAAAGGCCTGATGAATCTTCCTCTATGTTTCTAGAGAGAATTATGGAGGCATATAAGAGATATACTCCTTTCGATCCTCAGGCAGCAGATCAAAAGGCATCTGTCACGATGGCCTTAATTGTTGAAGCTGCCATGGATATTAAAAAAAAAAAAAGTTAAAAGAGAGATTTAGTCAGAGAAGCCGAAAAAGTATACTATAAGAGAGAAACAGGGAAAAAGAAAGGGAGCAGAGGGAGGATGAGAGAAGCAAAAGAAAGACTAAGGCATTGACTAAGATCCTGGTCACAACAAGAAAGAGGCCAGAAATTAAGACATAAGGTGACAGGAAGCGATACCTGGGCCCGTGCCACAGGCCACCCTGGCCTCAGATCAATGTGCCTACTGTAAAAAAAAAGGACACTGGGCCAAAGAGTGCCCTATAAAGAGACAGACATGCCAGCCAGCCATTCTGACTCTGGGGGATGACTAAGAAAGTTGGGGCTCAGATTCTTTCCCCTAGCTCAGGGTAAGATTTGAAGTGTAGGGGACCCCAGTAAACTTTGAAGTGAATACAGGAGCAGTATACTCAGCCCTTAAGGCCCCATTGGGCCGTCTATCAAATAAAAGGTCTGTAGTTCAAAGGGCTAACGGCAGTAAATATCGGGCTTAGATTTCTAAGAGGACCATGGACCTGGGGAAAGGAAAAATCCATCACTCCTTCCTAGTAATCCCAGAATGCCTGCACCCATTGATGGGCAGAGATCTGCTCACCAAGCTCTGGGCCAAAATAACTTTTAACCCTGAAGGCCCCCAAATGAAATTTCTAAATCCTTCAGTAAAAACTCCTATAGTCACGGCTTTCACTATATTAGTAGAAGATGAACGTCCACTCTTCACACCCCCCAAGACTGATCAAACAGGCAAGCTACCCCAGAAATGGATAACAGATTACCGAGATGCATGGGCAAAAACTGCTGTGTTAGGCCTGGCCGTGAAACAACCTCCAATAACAGTGGATTTAAAAACCTCAGCCTCCCCAATCAATGTCAAATAATATCTTCTAAGCATAAAAAGCTAAAGATGGGATAAGGCCCTATATTCAGAAATATCTGGCCTTAGGGGTCCTAAGGCCCTGTCAATTGGCCTGGAACACTCCCCTGCTATTAGAAGAAAAAGCCAGGAACCAGGGACTATCACCCTGTTAAAGACCTTAAGAGAGATCAACAACAGAGTGCAGGACATTTACCCCACGGAACCTAATCTGTTCAATCTGCTTTGCACTCTGAACCCTGAGCAGAAATGGTATACTGTTCTGGACTTAAAACAAGCTTTCTTTTGCTTGCCTCTGCATGAAGATAGTCAGTTGCTGTTTGCTTTTGGGTGGGTAGACCCAGAAACCGGAAAGTCTAGTCAACTAACTTGGACTAGACTCGCAGAGGGGTTCAAAAACTCCCCCACTCTCTTTGATGAAGCCCTTCACAGAGATCTCAACAATTTCAGAACTACACACCCCGAATTCACCCAGCTTCAATATGTGGATCACCTGCTACTGGCATCCAACACCAAGGAAAACTGAACTGGGACCCAAGCACTATTATCCGAGCTTGCTCAACTCGGGTATAGAGCTTCGGCCAAAATTGCCCAATTTGCCAGCAAGAAGTAATCTTCCTCGACTATTTCCTTAGGGGCGGTAAACGATGGCTCACTGAGCCCAGAAAACAAACCATTGAGCAGATACCAAGCCCATCTTACAGCAGACAACTAAGAGTTTCTTGGGATTGCTGGGTTTTGCAGGTTATGGATAAATGGGTTTGAGTCCTTAGCTGCTCCTTTATACCCGCTGTTAAAGGGAGATGCCCAATTCCAATGGACCCCTAAGTACCAGGAAGTTTTAGATAACATCTAAGGACACTGACATTGAACGCCTCAACTTTACTGAGCTCAGCCTGCAATTACAGAAAGCCCTACACTACGTTAAAAATGTACATCAACTCACTCACCTTGGTTCAAAGAAACTGCAGGCATTCCTGTAGGATTAAGAACAGAGTTTTCCACTAACTGACGCACAGCGAAAGGAAATAATTGAACTGGTAACAAAAGCCTGTCGGGTCAGTCAATTGTTTAATGCTTACCCTTCCAAGTTTCTTAGACGAAAGCACCTACGAGGAACCAGACCAGGACAATTCTGGGAAGTGGACATTACTGAAATTAAGCCAGCAAGGTATGGACTTAAATATCTCCTAGTCTTTGTGGATACATTCTCAGGATGGATTGAAGCCTTACACACACACACACACACACACACACACACACACACACACACACAGAAAAAAAAAAAAAACGGCGCAAATGGTTCTCAAGAAGATCCTGGAAGATATTTTTCCAAGATACGGTCTGTCAAAGATAATAGGGTCTAATAATGGACTTGTGTTCATGGCCCAGGTAAGTCAGGTGTGGATTAATTGTAAGTTACATTATGCTTATATACCCCAGAGCTCAGGAGAGGTAGAAAAAATAAATAGAACCATTAAACAGACCTTAACAAAATTAAGCTTAGAGACCGGCATAAAAGATTGGACTATGCTCCTGCCTTATGCACTGTTTCATGCGAGAAATACTCCCTCAGTTTCTTTGTGTAACCTCACCCCCTATGAAATTCTCTATGATGCCCATCATCCAGTAAGGGACCTAATCCCCAACTCTAAGGCCTAACAATCCCTTCCACACCCCTTGCTTGACAGACTTAAAGCCATTGAAAGAACTCAGTGATAACTGTGGAAACAGCTGGCCACTGCCTACCAACCTGGGGACGAGGGGATTCCACATCAATATCAAGTAAGAGACTTCGTCAACATAAGACAACATCAGGTGTTATCCCTAGAACCCCGCTGGAAAGGAACATACCAGGTGCTACTTATAACACCTACAGGCATAAAAGTAGACAGAATCACCTTTTGGATCCATGCCTCTCATCTCAAGCCTTCGCTGTGTCCAGACTCTGGTTGGAAACTGGAAAAAACTGGTAACCATTTCAAATTGCGTATTCGCTATGTGGACAAGACTATAGACTCTCCCCTTGGCCACCAGTACTCCTAACCCTCATCAGCCTGTTCAGCAGTGAAGGCTGATCTGAAATCCTACTAGACAAGAAGTATGGTCTATCTCGCATACAGCCCCCTTAGGGACCTGGTGGCTATCTCTCCACCCAGACATTTTTCAGCTTGGTATAGGTCTTTCCTATTGAGATAACCCCAATGAAGAGGATCCCACTAAAGTTCCATTAAATCCCTTCCATACCATAGATAATTGAAACAAACATTATGGATGCACGGAAACGCGAGCCAGATTCAGGTTGGTTAGCCTAGATTACTATATATGCCCGACGGACTATCAAAGCCACAAACAGCCATGGCTGTGTGGGGGGAAAGCCAACTTCTTGTGTAATTCATGGGGATGTGAGCATACCGGGGCTGCCTGGTGGAACCCAAACTCCTCATCAAATTCAGTACACAGCATTGGCCATATAACCAATTAGACAACCAAAAACTATGGCCCCCAGAGGGTTCTCTAGATCCTCAAATTCTGCGTGACATTTTTAACTTCGGCAAGTGCTCAAAAGGGGAAAATTCCCCTATGTGGAATCCTTTTCCCTCCTTCACTCACATCCTGTACTATGCTACTCCAATAGTTCCTCACCCTCAGCCTTCTGCTCTAGACTCTCTGCTGTCACTCCCACCTCAGCAACCTGATTTCTTCCCTCCAATTACTACATCAAAAACCCAAACCTCCGCCAGTTCTCAGACGATTGCCCCCTTGCTGAGGTAGCAGGTACCGAGGTACCCCTCCACTCACTCACTCCTCTCTTTTTCTGTCTGTGCCTGCACTAGGTCCCACCAAGTCCTCTAAGAAGCTAAACCAAAGCTCAAACCAGCTGAGAAGAGCCCTCAGACCCCTATCCAAGATGTAATAAAAATAGCCTTTAAAGTTGCTTTGTCATCACTGAAAACAGGTTACTAAGAATTTAAAGTCCCTCACAGGCTTTTTGGAATACTCACTCCCATCTTCACCTCTGCTCTACCCGTTCTACTGCTCAAGTTTTGTTCTAGGAAAATCCCAAACCCCTTTTCCATTATTCTTTTACATCTCATCTTCCTCATTCTCAGATCCACGGAGCTGCTCTCAGCCTCGCCTTCCCCGTCTTCCCCCTCTGTACCAGGTCCATAGATATGTCTTAAATAACCTTCTCCAGAAGTCTTCACCGAGGCTTACATTAGGTCTTTCAGCAAAAGAGTCCCTCTGAAAGAGTTCAATGTAGATGAACTTCCACTTTTCGTGTTGCCCTGTTCTACTTAGCCACTCGCTGAAAAAATCACCACCCCTAAGCTTGACACCGCCTTACTAGATTTTCACAAAATATGTGAACAAGGCCTCTGGCCTTGAGCTGGGGATTCACAGAGATGGCTAGATTTCTAAGATAAAAAAGTTACCAATTGGGCTTCATGGTGACAGCTGGCAGGGAGAAAAAAAGAGACAAAAAAGCTCTCCCTTTCCAAGGTGTCTTTGAAAAGTTAACTTGCCCAGAACAGAGGAACAAAAACAAAAACAAAAACTGATTTCTGTGAATTTCTACAGACTGTGAACTTCTGAGCCACTTCCCTTACATGTTGGGTACAAATTCTAAAACTACCGAAACTTGGGCTTCAGGGGATTAATTGATTACAACAGAAGCAATGCCCTCTAAATCCGGATGCAACCAAATAAGACTTTTTTCCTGTGTTTGGTGCTATCTTAGGTCCCTTTCCTTGTCCGTCCCTACAACAGTATAATTCTATACACTTTAACATTATTTATGTTTTCATAAAATGGTCAATATATGTGATTAATTATGTAATGATGCAGATGTTTTCCAGAGTTCTCTATCATGACTTAGGTTCATTTAAAGATCAACTAGGGGGGCATACAACCCGGTTCCACTGGGAACCTGTATCCCTCACTTTAGCCATCCTATTAGAAATAATAGTTGCTGAAGGGGTGGGCTAGTCCATGAGACACAACAAAGACACAATTAGAAGCAGAAATATGCCAAAGTTTAAAGACATTAAAAACCGACATCACAGCTTTACAGGAATTTTAACCTCTCTCTTTCTGAAGTTGTTTTACAAAGCAGGCGAGTGTTGGACCTCCTCTTTATGAGAGAAAGGTGCCTTTTTGCTTGCATTGAGGGAAGAATGTTGTTTTTATGCCGACAATACTGGAGTTGTAAAAGAATCTATGAGTAAATTAAGAAAACGACTTGAAGAGCGTCAAAGAGAGACAGAGGCCCCAAAAGGGAGCTTTGAGTCTTGGTTCACATAGTGACCTGATTAACTACGCTTTTATCTGCCATGGCCGGTCCATTAAAAATCCTCATATTATTGCTAACGTTAGGACCCTGTTTGCTCAACCGTGTAGTTTCCTTTCTAAACCAAATCGAACCTGTTATTAATCCTAACCATACACTGTTCTCTCAATCTAATTTTACAGAAGAGCAGGGACAGAATTGGTATTAAAATACAGAATTATAGAGGATCTTCCACCTGCTGAAAACCTCAAAGGTCCACGCAGAAATGATCCCTGGAGAAGATGTAGGCAAGTACGAAGGACCTGAGAGAGCAAAAGTCTTCCATGACAAACAACCTGCTCAGAATGAAGGGATGTGTCTGAATCAGCCACTCTCTTCTTAATGTAGAGAAGGTGTACCAAAGCAGGCATGTGTTGAGAGCTGCTCCTGCATGCCTATGGTTGACATACCACTCTGACCTGTGAAAGTGTCACAGGAAGTAGGAGCAGCATCCTTCTCATGGTGACCCTGGAAGCAACTGTTAAGACAAAGTTGTTGCCAAGGCAGTGACCTCATTCAGTTCCAAAAGGAAGTGACCACACCTAACTTCCTTGGTGATGGAACTCTCTGAACTTGGAATCCAGGAAGCCAGGCACCCAGAGCCAGTCCCAGTCCCAGTCCCAGTGGTCAAACTTATTTTGATTTACCAAGGACAGACTCAGTCTTTCTTGGGACCTACTGATGTAAGGATGGCCAAATGCAAGGAAAGCTATGAAGAGGGGCCTTTCCTGAGAAAGCAGGCAGTGGCTCACCGCTGGCTCCTGACAACTTCACAGAGTTGGCCAAAAAGACCAGATCTGAGACAGAACAGGCTATTTCCAGGGAACATAGAAAGGCCCACCAGTCAGAGGACACTCCGGATAGTCACAGACCTACTTGGGGAAAGGAGCTGCCTTTGTTGTGTGGGTGTGGGTTTGTGGTTTTGTCTCATGTTCTGAGAATAGGTATGAAAGGCAGTTTGTTTTGTTTGGAGTGAACAGTTTCTTGTAAGTCGTTTGACAAGGCGAGAATTTCTATGTCTGTGTATCCCACTGTGTTCGTGGTTGTAGACATTAGAAAAGAGAATGCATCAATGAATATGTCCTGTCTAGTAGAAAGCTTCACAGCATTCATCCTGCCCTATTTATGAATGGACTGCAGCTTGCCTTATTGATGTGCAACACCTGCTATCTTCCTTAGTTCCTGTTTTATTCCTGAATTCTGGCCACTCTCCAGAATAGGTTCATGGTTTTCTGTTTAAGATATGTACAACCTCGAAGCTCTGTGACATGACCATGTACTGAAGGGAATGGTGAGCATCTCAGAAAACTCAGATATCAGTGTGACCAGGAAAGTCTCAGTGGAGAAACCCTGCTTGGGGCCTTTTGTTTACCTATTCTTCTGTTGCCCTGAATGTCAGGAAGGTCTTTTCCTCAGTCCACCACTTTTTGAAGCCTGAAGAAAACAGTTTTCAAATGGAAATGAATGGGCATTACCTGTGGCTCTTTGCTTAATTGCTTTGGAAAGGATGTGTCTGAATCAGCCTATTTACCCTGTGTGAGGCTGTGACTTAGATTCTCAGCTCCTGATGGATCTAAAGAAAGATCCCATGTTTACATCCAAAAACAAAATGGCCAAAAGAGCAGTCCTTGTGGATGAAGTCTCTCGCCTTCCTCTGTAACTTTCCTGACCTCCATCAAGTCAGATTAGGGATCCTTTGGGTCAAATGAGTTCTTCAAAGCCCTGCAGAGGCTAGCCCATATTTGCTTGGGTTTTCTCAAGACTCCAATTCACATAAAGAATCCAAACCCCACAGTCATTTGGCCTCAAATTGAAGAAGCGGAGCAGTATTAACGGGAGGCCTACTTAATCTCTCCTGGTTCACAAAAGGGTGTCCAGGCCACCCTGAATTTAGGCAAATTAGGTGTAAGAGAGCTTATTTTGGACACGGTCTTGGGGTGTGCCCCTCATGGAAAACTCCAGCCATAGGTTATTGTGAGTGTCTATATGGAAGAAGATGAGCGCCACGTTGGAGTGTTTTGGTTTAAATTGTGGTCATTTGGGTGGCGGTTGGAAGAGATGACTTGGTCCACATGTTCTTGAACTCTGGTGTGATTCCCTTAGAGTCTGAGTTCTGGAACTGACCTCAGAGAAGTATTGCCATAAATAGTGTTGAGATTTTAGGAAGCCAGGCATGAGCGTTGCCCTTGGAAACTGAGTTCTAGGCCCAGGGTGGCTTTCCACAGAGCACTGAGCCTCTCAGCCAGGATACCACAAATTTTATTCTGAAAGACTTGGCACCCATAGTTGAGAGTCAAAACTCATATGGACCTCACATTGTAGACCTAAATGGGCATAACATCATATGATCTTTTGGCCACTCTTTGGGAAGCCTTACCTGTGAGTGTTCTCCAGAGATTTCATTGAAATGAGCTTCCTAACCATTTAATGGTTCCTGAAAGAATTGAA